>NC_041385.1:645881900-645957300 GCF_002162155.2 Triticum dicoccoides | reverse complement strand
CACCCCAAAACCTTCTCGGGCATGCGCGCACACACCCCCCCTCCCCACCACAACCCCTCCCTCGCTCGAAACCATAGCAAGGTCCCGCTGCCCCCGCAAGGCCACCATTGTCAACATCTGCTGGTTTGCCTGTGCAACTTACCCACTATTGGTGTCAAAACCGGCGGATCTCGGGTAGGGGGTCCCGAACTGTGCATCTAAGGATAATGGTAATAGGAGGTGGGGGACACAATGTTTACCCAGGTTTGGGCCCTCTTGATGGAGGTTATACCCTACTTCCTGCTTGATTGATCTTGATGATATGAGTATTACAAGAGTTTATCTACCACAAGATCGTAGAGGCTAAACCCTAGAAGCTAGCCTATGATTATGATTGTTCTTGTCCTACGGACTAAACCCTCCGGTTTATACAGACACCGAAGGGAGCTAGGGTTACACAGAGTCGGTTACAGACAAAGGAATCTTCATATCCGAATTGCCAAGCTTGCCTTCCATGCAAAGGAGAGTAACTTCCGGACACGGGACGAAGTCTTCTATCTTGTATCTTCATGGCCCAATAGCCCGGCATACGCATATAGTCCGGCTATCTGAGGACACCTTAATCCAGGACTCCCTCAGTAGCCCACAAACCAGGCTTCAATGACGATGAGTCCGGCACGGAGATTGTCTTCGGCATTGCAAGGCAAGTTCCTTCTCCGAACTCTTCAAAGTACATGTTGTAAATAGCAGTGCCCGGTTCCCCATTTAATGTTATGCTCATCCGTGCCGGACTCCAATACCGAGGGCATCCCATGTGGCATTTCAACGGAGAAGACAACGCCACCCGCTGCGGTTGAAAGGGTCCGGACTCCACCACCGCTCTGGTGGAAATACTGTGTGATTTATACAAGGGGGAAAGAGAGGAGTTTGTCCACAATAAGCCACGGGATGGATTTTCCATGTACAACCCTCCCAGCTGGGTGAGTTGTCATCCATTACTCTACTCTATTCATTCCCTGAGCCTTTGTTTTCATAAATATTTACTCCGTCTACTTGTAACAGGAATGGCGGAAAATAACCAGGGAGTTCCATAGCCCGACACCACAACCAGAGGACCGTAACCGGGCCCTTGACCCCGGATTCGAAGAGGATCCGGATATATTCGTGGAGCTCGTGGAAGGGGTGTTTCACCAGGCGAGCTGTGACGGCACAAAGGTGGCCATCATTGTTGACTATCCCGACCTCCTCCCTGTATTGCACGTAAGTAAACAAGAGACTTATCTTCTGAGAAAGATTCACTCCTTCTGTCTTACCCATCGCACAATTCTTATGCTCTAAAGGGAAGACGATCGGTGCGCCAAGCCGAACCCGAGGCGACTTGCCAACAAGGGGCGCCCATACTGGGTCGGCCTTCAAAAAGAAAGGCGAACAGAAACATGGCAGAGCCATCGTCAAGGAGGTATGGCTTTAAACACGCCCCGCGGTTGTCATCTTAAAGTATGACATTATCCGTTGTGTTTTAGCAGAAAGAACATCCGCCGGACTATGTCCGGGGATTCTGCCAACCGTACCTCTACCAGTCAGATTCCAGACCCGGTCTCGAGGACAGAGGCCAACACGGAAGTGACACCGGACTATCCTCATACAGAGGATTCGGATAGAATGTTCGTTACAAATTCTGAAGTGGAGAGCGCTATGAATCATCGGCGCCAGCGGGCTGCACTCCGCGACCCTGGTTTTTCAGAAGTGGCTTTTAATGCCTTCAACTCGGGTGATGCGTACATCCGAGCCGCTCAAGATGGGCTTGCTAGAGCCATGGACCAGTATTTGAAAGATATACGGGTAAGTATAAAAATCTGATAATTATGTATATCAGTAGCCCCTGAAACTTGAAGCAGTTGGTATAACTGAATTAAGGATCATTGTACTAATAGGTTCTCTCAGAGAAGAACAATCTGTTGTCCCAAGAGTTGGAAGAGTGTCGAACCCAGCTAAAGGACGCTATGGCCAAGCTGTCAAGATTCGAAGAGGCATCGACTGGTATGTATTACCGAATTGAGAAAAAACAATATTGTGTTTATAAACCAGTAATGCTAACAATATGTGATGACCAAAATCCTCAGATATTCCGGAACAGAATCCAGAAATCCCACAAGGGGGTGAACAAGAAGCACAAAGGCAAGCAGTTGCTGGCAAGCGTGTACTTACAAGGGTCATACAGAAGAAAAACAAGCTCCAAGATGCTAATACCCAGCTGGGTGAGGAATTGAAAGATGTTCGGGCCCAGCTGGCTGACTCCGTGAAGGAAGATAAGAGGCTTCAGCGCGGCATTTTTAGTATGTTCTCAAACAAACATTTATATAGTTCGGCAAAGATAGGAACTAACAGAGTTATGTTTGTAGGTATGCTGACTGGCCGTCCCGAAGAGGAGATGCCTGGATCCTCGGGCGATCTGCTACAAGAGCTTTCACAACTGCACGAACAAGTTCGACAGGTAATGTGGGGTGTCGCCAAGGCCTTATGGCCATCCGCGTCCCTGCCAGGAAGTATGGGGGAGCTTGCACAACTTTTCAAAGGAGCGTGGCAGCGTTTCCGACTATGGAAGATATCTGCCTGTCGAGAAGGAGCAAGAGAAGCTTGGGCCATGGTGAAAAAACGGTATACCAAGCTCGATCAGAATCATATGGCTCGGGTCGGACCTGTAGGGTCAGATGGGAAAGAAATTCCCATTAGTCTGGTATATTACCAGGTAGGATTAGCCGCAAAATATTCCCAACAGGATTGTAGGCTAGACAACCTGTTGGATGGCATAGAAGAAGAAGCATTTGAGTCTAAACGACTATGTACTTCAATTGACATATTTGTCCCTAGCCGGATTGTAAAACATTTGTCATGGGGGACCTTTTCGTTTCAGCCTCTGGACCCGATAGTCCAGAGTTTTTCCGAATACCCGCTCGGTAATATAAACCAAGGTACGCGTGGAAACTAGGCGTAGGGGTCATAATTGCTTGAACAGACAAGTACCCAACTAGTTATGTTATATTACATGGTTAGTAAGAAACATCTTCCAGAGAGAATAGTTCCATTAAGGGTTCCTTTCCCTGGGTACGCATGCATTAACGTGCATGTCCGAACTGCGATCAAAAAGTGCAGGATATGTAACATCTGGGGGTTTGTATTGTGATAGGTAAAAAAACATCTTTAGTCCACCGACCGAATATTCTCTTAAGAACGCTAGCTTTCGGCTTCGCCCAGTCTGAGGTACACGTCCTGAGTACCCAGCAGTAACAATCGCAGAGGTGCTCCCTTTATGCCTTAGCCGAACTAACGGGAACATAGGGCATATGCACAGGAGCCAGGCAACCCAGCTTGGCCAAAACTTAAGTCAAATCGATGCATATAATGGCGAAGAAAAGGTGCATATGGAAAAAGGACGCATATGCAGTGGGCTTGATGCCCAGAAGATAATTATATTAAGCTTCTGTATAAGAAGTCCCCAGGTAAAATGAGCGCACATACTTGAAGATTAGTGCGTTACAAGTGTGTAGTCTAGCCACGATAAAGCTTTAGAGCTTTTCAGAAGGAAAGGCGTGAAGAGAGCTAAAAAGTAAATGAAAAGCAACAGAGGGAAGGAGACGAACAGGGAGTTTGGCGCTAGGCGTAGAATCTTCGAAGTCTGGCTGCGTAGCATGGGTTCGGCTCGAGGCGATTATTGGATGCATCCCGCAGTTGGTACGCTCCTCCGGTGAGAACTTTTTCAATAATGAAGGGACCCTCCCACTTGGGCTTGAGTTTGTCATTTTTCTTCTCCAGTAGACGTAGAACAAGTTTGCCAATATTATAAGTCTTGGCCCGTACTTCTCTGCTTTGATACCTGCGAGCCTGTTATTGATAGAATGCGAGGAACGGGCTTTTGCGACATCCCGCTCCTCTTCCAGGGCATCTAAACTATCCTGCCGATCGAGCTCGGCCTCTTTCTCTTTGTACATGCGCACTCGAGGTGAGTCATGAATAATATCTATCGGAGTAAATGACCACGGGTAACCCAACCGGCTCCCCCTGGCTCTTCAAAAAATATCGGGCCGACTAGGCCCTCAAACATCCAAGACAAAGGGCCGCCTTCTCCTGGCCGGCTGTCCCATCGGCCAACTGCTGGAAGGTGGCAAGGCTCTAAGAGCTCTCTCGAAGAGGGCCGACTCCTAGCAGCCGGCCACCAGAGTGGACGACTCCTAGCAGGAGGCCTGGCCTATACTCTCAAAGTTTGCACCCACATAACAGCGATAAGACGGGGTGTGGCTACAGTGAAGCCTGCCACCCCCGAATCCCGGAGCAAACGTGGCCACAGTGCATCGTACGGGGCAGCCATTCCCCGTCTGACGCGGCACATTGCCATGCTGACCATGATGTTGCCCACGACAGGCTATCAGTACGGCCCGCAGGCGGCGGGCCCCTCCTTTCAGAGAGATACAGGAGGGCGGTTGGACTTGACCAGCCGGCTTGGGGGGAGGCCGGCTCCCAGCAGCCGGCCTGCACCTGCCCTAGAAGTTTGTGCACCATTAACTAAACGAGATGGGGTAAGGCTACAATAAAAGCCCACCAGGCGGCGGTACTGTAGCCATGCTTACCCCGACAAAGCCGTCGTCACCAAGAGCGAGGCTACAGTAACTAGCAGCCATCAAGACCCCTGGGCGGTGGGCCAGGCCTGTCGGCCAAGAGGCAGGCAGCCAGCGGGACCCACCAGTCAGCGGGCCCCAGCGGCCGGTGGAGAAGCCGACGACCATAGACGCAGACGATCTGGACCCACATGCAGCCGGAGGCCTATATAAACCCCCTAGGGCACCCATGCAAAGGGTTGATCTCTTAGAGTTTTACACGCCACATAGAGAGAAGAGGAGAGCTAGCCTTGCCCTTCTTCTTCCTCTAGATAAACAGCTCAAGGAGCATCTTGTAGCTACTTGTTGATCTAGTGATCATGCGGAGACCCCGTAGAGCAGGATTAGGGGTGTTATCTCCTAGGAGAGCCCAGAACCTGGGTAAGATTCGTCAACGTGCATGTATTTGCCTTATCCCGTTTCCAGGCACCGGCGACGTCTTACTGGCTCCCATAATGATAAGACACCCGTTGGCATATGTCGCACCTACCACCCGACATTTGGCGCCCACTGTGTGGCCAGGTGCACCGTCGTCCGGAGACCTGCTCTGGACGGGAACCCTCCTCCTCCCCAGCGAGCGTAGCCATCCTGGCACGCCCAATGGCGCTTGCCCCAACATGCTGCATGGCATCAATGACGCCTGTGCAGCGAGCTGCCTCGCCGATCTTCTCGGCGAGGTCCGCCTCTCCGACGAGCCCGTGCTAGGCGCGGGTGCAACCAGCTTCGAGAGATGCCTCGTTGACTTCCTTGGCAAGCTCGACATCGCCAAGGAGCTCACCTCCGACCTAGAGTCGATCGGCTCCACCGACCCGATGCTTGTCGACTCTGACACGGCATCTCTTGACGCCTTCCCCACCAACGTGGTGGTCATCGACGACCCTCTTCCTCGAGCCGATAGCGGCGGCAGCACCGTTACTAAGGTGCTGGTCATCAGTCACAGCGCTGCCTCCGGCGAAAACATCCACGACACTCTGCAGACAGTGCTACATGACCTGTCCGCCCCCATTCCGGCTGACACCGACGCCGACATGCTAGAGGCCCACAGCCTTGCCCTCGTCGAGAACGGCAAGAAGATAGCCTCCATGAGACGCCTCACCGAGGCTTATCAGCGTGAGGTTGATCTTGCCGCCTGCTGGCGGACCTAGCCGGATTGGCGCTATCAAGAAGCACGGCGCGGCCATTGCCAGCATGCTGGGTGTTGATCGCCCAGTCTACGCCAGGCCAATCGAGAACCTGCGTGCCGCCCAGGCGGCAGTAGACGAGCTGGAAGGGGTGGAGGGCGACGACCTTCATTGCATGACCAGACGCATCCAGCAGCTCATCGATGTGGCCATAGAACGGCATGAAGTTGGCGCCCGCATCGAGAGTACTCCCCCACGCCGAGAGCGCGGCGCGACCTGCCGGACGCCGACTGGAGGCGGCGCCCGCGAGCAAAGAGACAAGGAGCCGACTGCTAGCCGCAGTCGGACGGGCCTCACCATCGAGCGCGACGTAGAAGGCCACCCCCGAGCCGTGGAGCGACGAGGCAAGAACCCGCCTCCTCCTCCGTCCCACGGGAAGAGATATCCCACCCCACCACCTGTTGCGCACCCGACGCTCAGTGGTCGACTGGACGCCGCGAAGGAATCGGCAAGAACATGCCCGCCATCGGATCAACCGCTTGGCACGACCCCGGGCACTAGAAGAAGAAGATGGTGTTGGCCCGCCTTGTTTCGGCCCCCGCATCAGCGATGAGCCTTTCCCCAAAGGGTTCTCGCTCCCAAGAGACACACCAAAATACAACGGCTCGGTGAAGCCGGAAGACTGGCTGATAGACTACTCCACTGCAGTCAGCATAGCGAATGGCAACAGGTGCGTCGCCGTGAAGTACGTCCCCCTCATGCTTCAGGGCATGGCACGCACCTGGTTGAACTGCCTCAAGCCTTACAGCGTCAACAGATGGTTGGACTTCATAGAAGTCTTCATTCGCAACTTCACTAGGACATACAAGCGGGTACCCAAGCCACGTCAGGTTTCCCTTTGTGTCCAAGGCCCGACTGAGTCCAGCCGCGACTACCTGACGCGCTGGGCCGAGCTCCACAACTCCTGCGAAGGGGTGCACGAGGTGTAGGCAATAGAATACTTCACCGCCGGGTGCCGAGAGGGCACCCTCCTCAAGCACCGACTTTTCTTAGATGAGTCGGCTACACTCAACGAGCTGCTGATCATAGCAGACAAGTACACCACCGCCGACTCCTCAATGAAGACAGTGCTTCGAGTGGACGCCTCTGGAAAGATGCTTCCTCCGGCTCCAAAAACGCCAGCTGGAGACTCCAATCGGCGCCCGCATCAGAACGACAACAAGCGCAAGGCTCCGATGCCGGCTTCCACCAGTCGGCAGGTGGCCATGGTCGAAGACGAGCAACCTGAAGGGCAGCCTATGCCCAAGCGCCCGAAAGGCGGTAGGCTGGCTTGGCAGCCGGCTTTCTCCTACGAGCAAACCCTTGATGCCCCTGCAAGTTCCACATCGGCGCGAAGCTGTCCAACCACATAAGTCGGAAGTGCCATTGGCTCACCCGAATTTACAAGGGCGAGGGACTACTACCTCCCCCGCCTGCTGGCCAGCCGCCTCTGGCTCCTCCGCAGCCGGCCGCCCGCCCAGCAGTCGGAGCCATTCAAGACGAGTTCCCCGACGAGCATGCAGCCTACGTCGTCTTTACAAGCCAAGCGAAGGATAGGCGCAGTCGATGTCGACAGCACCAAGAAGTCCATGCAGTCGCCTCCAAAGATCCAGAGTTCATGCATTGGTCAGAAAAGCCCATTAACTGGAGCCGAGCTGATCACCCAGAGGTGATGCCGTCTCCGGGCTCCTATGCCTTGGTGTTGGATGCCACCTTTGCAACAGAGAGGCGGGATGCTCGTTTCTCCTGAGTTCTGATCGATGGCGGGAGCAGCATCAACACTTGTACCGCGATACCATGGAAAACCTGAATATCAAGACGAAGCAACTTTTGCCCGGTCGGGCCGTCTTCCATGGCATTGTACCCAGCCTATCATGCTCACCAATCGACAAGATCAAGATAGATGTCCTCTTTGGAGACAAAGATCACTTCCGCCGTGAAGCAGTTTGGTTTGAGGTGGTGGATCTAGAGAGCCCTTACCACGCCTTGCTTGGCCGACCTGCCTTGGCCAAGTTCATGGTTGTGCCACACTATGCCTACCTCAAGATGAAGATGCCGAGTTCCAAGGGCATCATCACCATAATCGGAGACTACAAGAAATCCTCTGCCTGCGCCGCAGCCAGCAGCCGGCTGGCCAAGTCCCTCATGATTGCTGCTGAGAAAAAGATCCTTGACCGGGTTGTGGTCATGGCCGGCAAGCAGCCGGACCTATCACCCGATCCCAAGGAGTCGGAAGCTCAGGGCTCCTTCCAGCCGGCCAAGGAAACAAAGAAGATACCTCTGGACCCAGAGCACCTGGAGAGGTTTGCTGTTCTAGGAGCAAACCTAGACAGCAAATAGGAAAGCGAGCTCGTCGATTTCCTCCGTGAGAATCGGGATATCTTTGCATGGTCCCCCAAGGACATGCCGAGTCTTCCGACGGATTTCGCCGAGCACAATCTACATGTCCGAGCAGATGCAAAATCAGTCAGGCAGCCCCTCTGCCGACTGTCGGGGGATAAGAGAAGAATTGTTGGTGAAGAGATAGCCCGGCTTCTGGCAGCCGGCTTCATTATGGAGGTGTTCTTTCCAGAATGGCTTGTCAACCCAGTCCTTGTACTGAAGAAGAACAAGAAATGGCGCATGTGTACAGACTATACCATCCTCAACAAAGCTTGCCCCAAAGATCCGTTTGCTTTGCCCAGGATTGACCAAGTGATAGACTCCACAGCCAGATGCGAGCTGTTGAGTTTCTTAGATGCCTACTCAGGTTACCATCAGATCAAGTTGGATCCAACCGACCGCCTAAAGACCACCTTCATCTCACCATTCGGAGCTTTCTGCTACCTGACTATGACATTCGGTTTGAGAAATGCCGTTGCCACTTTTCAGCGTTGCGCAGAAATGCCTCCTCAAGCAACTCGGCAGAAATGCCCACGTCTAAGTAGACGATATTGTGGTGAAGACGGAGAAGCACGGCACCCTGCTGGAAGATCTCAAGGAAACATTTGACAACTAGCGCCAATTTCAGATCAAGCTCAACCCTGAGAAATGCGTGTTCGGAGTACCAGCCGACCAGCTCCTAGGCTTCCTGGTCTCTGAACGCGGCATCGAATGCAACCCAGTGAGGATCAAGGCCATAGAGAGGATGGAGATTCCCACCCGGCTTCGAGATGTCCAAAAGTTCACCAGGTGCCTGGCCTCCCTTAACCGCTTCATCAGTCGGCTAGCGAGAAGGCTCTCCTCCTGTATCAGCTCATGAGGAAATCCACTCACTTTGAGTGGAACGACCAGGCGGATGAAGTTTTTCACAAGCTGAAGAAGATGTTGACCACGCCGCCTGTCCTGGCGGCACCGACTAAGAAAGAGCCCATGCTCCTTTACATTGCCGCAACTATCCGGGTGGTCAGCACTATCATCATGGTTCAGGGCCCAGAAAAAGGCAGAGCTCAGATGGTCCAGAGGCCGGTGTATTACCTGAGTGAAGTACTGTCAACCTCAAAGCAGAATTACCCCCACTACCAGAAGATGTGCTATGGCGTGTACTTTTCCACCAAGAAGATCAAGCACTACTTTAAGGAGCACCCCATCACGGTCGTTTGCACTGCCCCGCTTGTCGAGATCATGGGCAGCCGGGATGCATCTAGCCGGCTGGCCAAGTGGGCCATTACGCTGGCTCCTTACACCATCTTCTACCAGCCTTGCACCGCCATCAAGTCCCAAGTACTCGTTGACTTCCTTGTCGACTGGGCGAGACCCAGTACCTGCCACCAGAACCCGACTCCACCCATTGGCGGATGCACTTTGATGGGTCCAAGATGCGCACCGGTTTGGCAGCCGGCATCGTCCTCACCTCTCCCAAAGGTGACAAGCTCAGATACACATTGCAAATTCATTTTGCCGCCTCCAACAACGTGGCCGAGTACGAGGCGCTCATACATGGGCTCCGGCTGGACAAAGAGCTCGGCATCCGCCAGATCTTATGCTATGGCGACGCGGACTTGGTGATCCAACAGTCATCTGGCAATTGGGATGCCAAGGACGCAAACATGGCGAGCTACCGCTTCCTCGGTCAGCAACTCAGCGGATACTTTGAAGGGTGCGAGTTCCTCCACGTGCCACGGGACGACAATGAGCAAGCAGATGCCCTGGCACGAATCGGCTCCACCCGGCAAGCTATACCAACTGGCGTCTCCCTTCAACGCCTCCTCAAGCCGTCTGTCAAGCCGTCTCCAGAATCAGACTCCATCTTCGTGCCGCCTGACCCTGATGCAGTCGGATCCGACTTGGGGAACCCATCAGGCGGCTTAGGGACTTCGGCAGGCGGATCGGGGACTGCTATAGTCGCACCCGGCCCGGGGACTTCAGAACCTGGATCAGGGACTGCAGCAGTCGGCCCGGGAACTGCAACGACACAGCAGGCGGTGGCCGACTCCAACCCGCCACCTCCCAACTCAACCGCCCTGGTCGCAGTATTCGTGTTGGCAATAAAAGAAGTCGCAGCTCAATCATGGGCCCAATCCATCCTCAACTTTCTGGTAAATAGAGAGCTGCCGACTGATGAGATCTCAGCAAGACAAGTTCAATGCGGAGTCAGAGCATACACAATAGTGAACAGAGAGCTCATTAGGCGTAGTGTGACTAGAGTCTTCCAGCGTTGCGTCAAGTCAGAGAAGGGCACTGCAATCCTCAAGGACATCCACCAAGGCGAGTGAGCCCACCACGCGGCCTCAAGATAACTCGTCGCCAAAGCTTTCCGCCATGGTTTCTTCTGGCCGACTGCTTTGGAAGACACCAAATAGTTGGTCAAACACTGCGAGGGGTGCCAAGTTTTCAGCTCCAAGCAACACCAGCTGGCTTCCGCACTCAGGACCATCCCCCTCACCTGGCCCTTTGCCGTCTGGGGGTTGGATATGGTGGGCCCATTCAAGACGGCACGTGGCGGCATGACACACCTGCTTATCGCCATAGACAAGTTTACCAAGTGGATTGAAGCAAAGACAATCAAGAAGTTGAATGGGTCGAGTGCCGTGATATTCATTGCAGACATCACCACCCGGTATGGCATACCACACGGCATCATCACTCACAACGGCATGAATTTTTCCAAAGGAGCATTGGCATGTTTCTATGCAACACAGGGCATCCGACTGGACTTAGCGTCCGTTGCCCATCCGTAGTCAAACGGCCAAGTCGAGCGAACAAACGGCCTCATCATGTCCGACATCAAGCCCTGACTGGTTAAGCCACTGGAGCGTTCAGCCGACTGCTGGCTCAAGGAGCTGTCGGCCGTCCTTTGGAGCTTGCATACCACCCCGAACAAGTCAACTGGCTTCACTCCTTTCTTACTTGTGTATGGTGTCGAGGCCGTCATCCCAACTGAGATCGAGTTCGACTCACCTTGAGTCACCATGTATATGGAAGCGGAGGCAAAGGAAGCGCGGGAAGATGGCGTTGACCTGCTGGAAGAGGGCCGGCTGTTGGCACTCAGCTGGTCTGCCATCTACCAGCAGGGTTTGCGCTGTTACCACAATCGGAAGGTCAAGCCGAGATCCTTCCAAGAGGGTGACCTTGTGCTCCGGCTGATCCAGCGAACAGCCGGCTAGCACAAGCTCTCGGCCCCTTAGGAAGGCCCCTTCGTCATCAGCAAGGCCTTGGGCAATGACTCCTACTACTTGATCGGTGCACAGAAGCCCAAGGCACGCAAGAGAGATGATTCCGGCAAGGAGTCGGAACGCCCATGGAACGCCAATCTCCTTCGAATATTTTATAGTTAATGCAGTATGTACCACGCTATATTTTGTATTAAGTACAAGACATCGGGTCCCCCGAGGAGCACTCGGGGACTACCCTCTTTTTATCTATATGATGAGTATCATGCCTATGAATGTGTTACTACATTTGTTCTTTTGTCCGGCACCGGGTTCGACCAGTCGGCCCGGGGACTTGCTGCCTTGAATTATGTTAAGCACCACCTGTAGTCAGACAAGTAGTGTGCCGGCACCTAAGCCCTCTCTTGCCGAAAGTCGCAGCTTGAAGAAATCGGTTGTTCGACTGATAAGAGTTAAAGGCAGGAAAAGATACCCACACGAAAAACGGCTAAGGACCAATGGGCTTACATAACACAAGCCGGCTCCCCACCCTGCCAACCGGCTGCTAAGCAGCCGGCTGGCCGGCTTCCCACTCACCTTGCCACAATCTAAGAAAGCTAAAGTACTTTCCCTCCCACACGACCAAGTACTTTCCCAGCCACAGACTGTAGAGCAGCTGTCCGGTTGGGAAGGCGGCGACCAAGGGAGGACGGCAAAGGAAACAGCTGGAAAAAGATTTAAAGCAAGCACAGTCGGAAGTCGACACTAGCATAGCACATGCAAGATCATATTTACACAAAAGGCCTTCGAAGTTCAGCATTCAACATTAGTTTGAATACACCCCCAGTGGGTGGAACTGCGCAAATTTAACAAACATTGTTCAAAAGACTAACGAGCAGGAAGACAAAGATAAAAATGGCGGCTCATGCCAAGGGCGCAATAGGCGAGCTGGGCAGGTCAGTGGAGACAGCGACACTGGCTGGAGGAGTGGCCAGCTGGCAAGTCTCGACTTGATCACCGCCAGCAGCAGGCGGCGTGTTCGCACGTGCCTCGTTGCTGGAGGCACGGTCAGGCTGAGGATGGCCGGCTGCTCCATCACCTGGTGCGGTGTCTTCATTGTCCTCTTCCTCCTCCTCTTCACCCTCGTCGCTGGAGTCGATCTCCTCCACCGAATCTTCACCATCCGCCGGGTACAACCCAAACCAGTCCGCCGGCAGCTCAGCACCATCGTCATTCAGCTCGGGGATGAAGATGCTGGTGTCGGTGTACTCGGCGATTCTGCAGCACGCTGAATGATAGCCGGCCACACCGCCACCAGCTCCTCGTTGGCCTCCTGCCAGAACGTGGCCAGCTGGGACAGGTCCAGCTCAGGATACCACACTCGGACGAACTCCAACACCCGCCTGGGGCCTGCCCGGGCCGCAGAAGCCTTCCAAGCCTCGAAGCAGCCGACTGCCACCTCTAGCCAGTCGGCATTCTGACCAAGTGTGCGGGGAATCGCTTCGTCAGGCCTGAGGACGGAAAGCACCTTAGCTCCAACGTGCTGAAGGCGGCGGAACATCCGGTGGGTCCGCTAGAGACGAGCCTGGATGGCCAAGAGCTTCTCCTCAAGCGTCCGGCGAGCATCTGGCGCAATCTCAGCACCAGCCTACCTCTGCATGTTGCGGTGGGTCTCGATGACCTGGCTGGCGGCAACAGAGTAGTCGGGGAAGTACTCTCCGCGAAGAAGAAAATAGAAAATGCAAAGTCAGAAGTTGGAGCAAGCAAGAGGTGGCAAACAAAGGGACAAAGAGGAAGGCAGCTTACCGTCAACAATGTCTTTGATGTGGCCGTAGCCATTGTTCAGCGCCTGCCTCGACTCGGCCCAGTTCGCCACCTCGGTCTCGTACTCGGCTTGGAGGGCGGCCTCGCTGTCCTTCACCGCCTTCAGAGCCTCCTAATGACTCTCCTCCTAGTCAGCCAACTTCTTGGCCAGGCTGTCACGCTCCTGAGCCGCGACACTACACTCCACCTCCTTGACGCACAGCGCGGTTTGGGCCTCACCCAGTTGTTACTGCAGGGTGGCATTGCCCTCTGCAAGGACGGCACATAAGAAAAAACAGTAAGGAAGAAGTCATCAGGGAAGATCCGGCGCGACTGCTCAAGAGTCGGCCCGAATCTCAAGGACTACACCCAGTGGGTGCGCTGACGCGCCCCCACAAGAGATATAAGGTGGAACACTTACTCCGGCTTTCAGACAGGTCGACGGTCTTCTGAGTCAGCTCCCGGACATGGGAGTTGAAGGCGGCCGCACGGAGGTTATGATAGTCCTACAAAAAGGACATACAAGCAAATAAAGACAAGTCAGCACCCGAGTCTACTTAGAAGTTCATGGCCGCCTGCTCAGCAGCCGACCTGGAACTCGGGGACTACACCCAGTGGGTGCGCTGACGCGCATCCACGGAAGAATACAAGAGCAAAAAGCAAAAAGTAAGAGGCTTACTCGGATGGCCGTCCGTGTCGCCAGGAACTCTTGGTTGTAGTTCTTCAAGGCGGCGGCATGCGCCTGAAGCCGAGTCCGGATGTCCCGCGCCGCCTCATTCAGCATGGCCGTCCCGCATCCCGGTGTCTAGTCCGGCGAGTTGACGCTCGTCGTCTCTAGCTCATGGGTCGACAAGCTTGAGCCCCTGGCCTTCTGCAGGTACGGCGCCGAGGCCGCCTTCCCTACATGCTGGCGTGCCGGAGATCGGACCACGAGGTCCGCCCTCGCAGCCGGCTCGCCTCCAGCCGGCAGCACGGGTGGCACGCTCGGCTGTCCGCCTTGGTCTGCCGCAGCTGCCACTGGCGGAGTCACCTACTTCTCCGGGGCGACGGTGTCGCCCTCCTCCCTCTCCATAACCAGCTGGTCACTGCCGGCTCCCTTTGGCGGCGCCACCGGGACCTCAGGCACCACGGCACGGAGGGGAATGACGAACTGCGGGGACTGGTTGCGCAACGCCTCCTCCGCCTGCGCCGCAGCTGCCGCATCCGCCTGGGCCTTGGCCGCAGCATCGGCTTGCGCCCTCATGGCCTCGTCCGCCGCCTCCTGCGTTGCCTTGGCGGCCGCCACCCTCTGCTGCTCCGCCTCCCGCTCCACGCGCCTCCCGTGTGTTCCTCTCCGTCACCGCCTGAAGCTCGGCGCGAGGGTCCATGCAATGGGCGCTGGTGGAGCCTCCCGCCGCCCCAACAACGGAGGCGGCGACCGACCGCTCAAGAGAGAGAGGGGCTCTATTTTTGAGCAAGATGAAGAAAAACAGAAGAACATTGGGAAGAAGGAAGAAAGAATGCGTGATGGAATCGGCACTTACACGGAAACGATATGTGGCTCCTTCACCACCTTGCAGAAGCGGGTTGCCTTCGCGGCCACCACATCTGGCTTGGTTGCCGCGGCCGAGCTCTTGGGCTTCTTTGGCCGGTTGGCGAACATGAACGGCGCGGCCCGAGGCTTCTGCATGCCGCCTCTGTCAGCCGGCACGGCAGACGAGCTCGCGCCCTGCTCATCGGGCACCGGCTGGCGGCGCGCGGCGACTTCTCCCTCATCGTTGTCCGGCAAGTCCTCGAGGCCGGCCCCGAGTCCTGAGCCGCCTACATCGCCGCCTACTCCTATGGCATCGTCGTCCAAGGAGGCCGCCCCCAAGTCGGGGTCGTCCACATCGCTCTCCTCCCGATCAAGGAGGAACTGACGCTCCGGCCCCGCGGTGCCAGCTGGTGGCTGGAGGAGGGCAATCTATTTCATAGCCGATTGATCAAGCCGGCCAAGGAGAACTCGAAAACTGAAGAGAAAAGAAGAAAAGAAGATTTACCATTGGCGGAGGATTCGCGCGCGAGTACGGCTCCTTGCCGAACCGCCCCTCCTCCTCCGAGAGCTTGCAGTTCGAGAAGTAGTTCACCAAGTGAGCTACCTCCGCATGAGGCATCTCCTTGGTGCACAGCTGGCTTGGGTCCCGATGCCCGCTCATCTGGCATATCAGGTGAGGCCGGCCCTGGAGCGGGAGCACCCGGCGCGGCATGAAGGCGGTCAGCAAGTTGGGCCCAGTAAGGCCCTCCGACCTCACCATCACCCTAAGCCGGGAGACGGCGGCGGCTCCGGAGGCCGACAGCAACCTAGCCCCGTATGGCCAGTTAGGCCGCTTCCCAGTCAGCGATCGGCTACGTAAGCCGGCAGATTGACCCAGTCGCCCTCTGGGAAGACGCTCTTCACGTAGAAGTACGACCGCTGCCACATCTTCACCGATAGTATCAGCGTGATGGGGGGAAATGGATTCTCGGCAGCCGACCTCCGCACCGCGACGAAGGCACCGCACTGCGCCGCCACGCTCTTGACGACGGTGCTGAGCTTCGAGTAGAAGAACTCGCCCCAAAGCTCGATGGTGGGGAGGACGCCGAGATAGCCCTCGCATAGGGTGACGAAGGTGGATAGCAGCACCACCGTATTCTGAGTGAGGTGGTGCGGCTGAAGGCCGTAGAAATCAATAAAGGCTTGGAAGAAGCCGCTCGCTGGCAGGCTGAGGCCACGCAGGCAATGCGACTTGAAGATGACGCGCTCTCCCTCCTCCGGCGCAGGCAAGATCTCCCGCTATGGCGTGAGGCGGACCCTCACGTAGTCCTCGCCAGGCAACCGTCGTGTCCGGCGAAGGAAGTCGATGTGGTCTTCATGCACGTTGGAGTCATCCCAGGCTCCGGCGCGCGCCATGAAGACGAGAACCTTGATGAAGAAAGCGCAGCGACGGTGTGTGTGCAACTCCGCAGCGGGGAACCACGGTGCAGGAAGATGGCCGGAGGTGCGATGCAGCGGCGGACAGCAGCAGCGACAGAGAAGAAGACGATGGTGGAGGAGGCGAGCGCGCGTGCGTCTGCCGCTCCCCCTCCTCCCCCTATTTATAGCCGCAGAGCAATGAAGCCGCGGGGGCGGGGAGTGGGGGTCGTGGGATTAACTGCGCCCACTCCCCCCATGACCCCGCGATTATCGCGCCTTAATGGCGCGCAATAACTGCCACTGGAATACCAATCGTCCGCCTCGGCGGCAGGATCCGCGCGTGGGCTGAGGCGTGGTAGTGGCGGGCCCCAGCCTGCAGCGACGCCCCGTCACCCGCTTGGGCTGGCAGGCTGGTCCAGTTGGTAGGTGCCGCATGGCGCATGGACAGCGGCCGGTCGGCCCGACGCCCAGTGCACGCGCCATCTAGTTCCCACCTTCAGACTCCAAAACCTGCCAGACGGCGCGACTGGTTGTGGCCAACTCCTAGCTGTCGGCTCTTCAGAATAGGAAGCTGCTCGGGCTTCTCGTTCCCCTATCAGCCATAAAGCCCGACCAGCTTCGGGGACTACTGTCGGAGTAAATGACCATGGGTAGCCCAAGCGACTCCCCCTGGCTCTTCAAAAAATATCGGGCCGACTGGGCCCTCAAAAATCCAAGACGCAGGGCCACCTTCTCCTGGCCGGTTGTCCCATTGGCCGACTGTTGGAAGGCGGCAAGGCTCTAAGAGCTCTCTCGAAGAGGGCTGACTCCTAGCAGCCGGCCACCAGAGTGGCAGACTCCTAGCAGGTGGCCTCACCTATACTCTCAAAGTTTGCACCCACATAACAACGATAAGATGGGGCGTGGCTATAGTGAAGCCTACCACCCCCGAATCCTGGAGCGAACGTGGCCACAGTGCACCGTATGGGGCAGCCATTCCCCATTCGGCGTGGCACTATTGCCACGCTGACCATGACGTCGCCCACGACAAGCTGTCAGTACGGCCCGCAGGCGAAGGGCCCCTCCTTCCAGAGAGATACAGGAGGGCGGCTGGACTTGACCAGCCATCTTGGGGGGAGGCCGGCTCCCAGCAGCTGGCCTGCCCCTGCCGTGGAAGTTTGTGCGCCATTAACCAAACGAGACGAGGTAAGGCTACAGTAAAGTCCCACCAGGCGGTGGTATTGTAGCCATGCTTACCCCGACAAAGTTATCGTCACCAAGAGCGAGGCTACAGTAACTAGCAGCCGACAAGACCCTTGGGCGGTGGGCCAGGCCAAGAGGCCAAGAGGCCGGCAACCGGCGGGACCCACCATTCGACGGGACCCAGTGACCGGCGGAGAAGCCGGCGACCATAGACGCTGACGATCTGGACCCACATCCAGCCGGATTACCATTGTACCCCTGGGGGGTAGGTCTATATAAACCCCCCAGGGCACCCATGCAAAGGGTTGATCTCTTAGAGTTTTACACACCACATAGAGAGAAGAGGAGAGCTAGCCTTGCCCTTCTTCTTCCTCTAGATAAACAACTCAAGGAGTATTTTGTAGCTACTTGTTGATCTAGTGATCATGTGGAGACCCCGCAGAGCAGGATTAGGGGTGTTATCTCCTAGGAGAGCCCCGAACCTGCCGGCGTGCATGTCTTTGCCTTATCCCGTTTCCAGGCACCGGCGACGTCTTACTGGCTCCCACAATGATAAGCCACCCGTTGGCATATGTCGCACCTACCACCCGACAATATCACAGGGCAGCACAGCCTCTGCGCCGTACACCATCAAGAAGGGTGTGTATCCGGTAGTGCGATTTGGCGTGGTCCGCAGCCACCAGAGTACGGAGTCAAGCTCCTCAACCCAGTGTGTGTCTAATTCTTTTAAGGATCACACTAGTCTAGGTTTAATGCCGCTCATAATAAGACCATTAGCTCGTTCAACTTGACCGTTTGTTTGAGGGTGATTATGAGACGTAATCAAGCTTAATGACCATGTTGCTGCACCAAGTTTTCACCTCGTCGGCTGTGAAAGTAGAGCTATTCTTGGTGATGATGTTGTGGGGGACACCATAACAATGTACTACACCCGATATGAAGTCTATCACGGGTCCGAATTCGGCCATTTTAACTGGTTTGGCTTCTATCCATTTGGTGAATTTGTCCACCATGACCAACAAGTATCTTTTCTTATGGCTTCCTCCTTTAAGGGGTCCAACCATATCAAGACCCCAGACCATGAAAGGCCAAGTTATGGGGATTGTTTGTAGGGCGGTGGGTGGCATATGGCTTTGGTTGGCGAAAAGCTGGCATCCAATGCAATGTTGGACAAGGTCTTGTGCGTCTGCTCGAGCCGTCGGCCAGTAAAAACCTGTACGGAAGGCCTTGCTTACAAGGGCCCGAGCTGCGGCATGGTGACCGCTGAGGCCGGCATGAATTTTAGCCAAGATCTGCCGCCCTTCCTCCTCGGAGATACATCTTTGAAGTACCCCGATAGTGCTTTTCTTATAAAGCTCTCCCTCATGGACTTTGTAGGCTTTAGAGCGCCGCACAATGCAACCTACCTCATTTTGATCCTTGGGGAGTTCGTGCCTGTTAAGGTAGGCCAAGAAGGGTTCAGTCCATGGGGCGATAACAGCCATGATGAGATGGGCCGAGGGTGTTATTTCGGTGGCAGATGTCCCGATTATGTCAGTGTGTTCAGATTCCTGGGTTGTGGTCGGATCCAGAATGATGTTGCCGTTCTCCCCTTGCCACACCATGGATGGCTTGAAAAGCCTTTCCAGAAAGATATTAGGTGGGATGGGGTCGCGCTTACCACTGATGCGGGCAAGGACATCCGCCACTTGATTGTTTTCTCGAACCACATGATGAAATTCGAGCCCCTCGAACCGGGCTGACATCTTAAGGACAGCATTATGATATGCCGCCATTTTTGGATCTTTGGCATCAAAGTCTCATTTATTTGATATTTTGCAAGGTTTGAATCCCCATGCACTTCTAGGCGTTGAATGCCCATGGAGACGGCCATCCGAAGACCATGCAACAGAGCCTCGTATTCGGCTGCATAGTTGGAGTCTGTGTATAATATTTGGAGTACGTATTGGACTGCATCTCCAGTGGGGGATGTGAGGACGACGCCTGCTCCCAGACCTGCCAACATTTTAGAGCCGTCGAAGTGCATGATCCAGTTGGAGTATGTGTCGTACTCTTTAGGGAGTTCGGCCTTTGTCCATTCGGCGAAGAAGTCCGCCAGTACTTGGGATTTAATGGCTCGCCGTGGTTTATATGTTATGTCGAATGGGAGGAGCTCTATGGCCCACTTGGCAATCCGGCCCGTGGCATCGTGGTTGTTTATTATGTCATTAAGTGGTACTTCGGAGGCTACCGTGATTAAACACTCTTGAAAGTAGTGTCGTAGTTTCCCGGATACCATGAAGACCATGTATGCTATTTTTTGGTAATACCGGGATTTGCATGGTGTGAGGACAGTGGATACATAGTATACCGGCTTCTGAACCGGATTGTGTCTGTCCTCCTCTCGTTCGACGACGAGCACTGCACTCACAACATGGTGTGTTGCGGCTATGTATAACAACATGGGTTCATCGACGTTCGGCGCGGCCAGGATTGGGTTGCTTGCTAAAAGAGCCTTTATTTCCTCCAGTACGACCGTTGATGCGTCCGTGCACTCGAAGTGTTCGGTTCATCAAAGTAGGCGATAAAGTAGCAATGCCTCTTCTCCCAATCTAGAGATAAAGCGGCTTAAAGCTGCCATGCATCCAGTTAGTTTCTGGATTTGTCTGAGATCTGTTGGGGTAGCCAACTATGACAAAGCTCTTATTTTAGCTGGGTTTGCTTCAATTCCTCTATTGGAAATGATGAATCCCAGCAGCTTTTCGGCGGAAACGCCGAAAACACATTTTTCCGGATTGAGCTTAATGTCATATGTTCGGAGGTTATCGAATGTGAGCCTTAGATCGTCTATTAAAGACTCGGCATGTCTGGTCTTGATGACTACGTCGTCGACGTATGCTTCAACTGTTTTGCCGATTTGTTTCTCTAGGCATGTTTGAATCATGCGTTGGTAACTGGGACCAGCGTTTTTGAGCCCGAAAGGCATAGTGTTGAAGCAGAAAGGCATGTATGGGGTTATAAATGCTGTTGCGGCTTGATCGGACTCCGCCATCTTGATTTGATGGTAGCCGGAGTATGCGTCGAGGAAACACAGTGAGTCGTGTCCTGCGGTAGCATCGATAATATGATCGATGCGTCGGAGAGGGAAGGGATCCTTAGGGCAGGCCTTGTTGAGGTGTTTGAAATTGACACATAGGCGCCAGGATTTATCCTTCTTTGGTACCATCAACAAGTTTGCTAGCCAATCCGGGTGTTTTATTTCTCTGATGAATCCGGCCTCGAGTAACTTGGCTAGTTCCTCTCCCAAAGCTTGTCGTTTGGGTTCTGAAAAGCGTCGTAGTGTTTGCTTGACCGGCTTGTATCCCTTCAGTATGTTAAGGTTGTGTTCGGCCAGCCTGCGTGGGATCCCAGGCATATCAGAAGGGTGCCAGGTGAAAATATCCCGATTCTCGCGTAGAAACGCCCGCAGTGCAGCGTCGATTGTGGGGTCCAGCTATGCCCCGATAGATGTTGTCTTCGAGGAGTCCATTGGGTGGACTTGGAATTTGACTATTTCGTCCGTTGGTTTGAAGGAGGTGGACTTGGATCGCTTATCGAGTATCACATCATCCCTGTCCACTGTGGAGCGTAATACAGTTAATTCTTCAGCCGCGAGGGCTTTAGACAATGCTTCGAGGGCCAAGGCGGCTGTTTTATTTTCGGCGCGGAGTGATGTGTCCGGATCACTAGCAAGGGTGATAATTCCATTGGGCCTAGGCATCTTGAGCTTCATGTACCCGTAATGGGGTATTACTTGGAGGCTCGCAAACGCACCCCGCCCTAACAAGGCGTGATATCCACTGGTGAAAGGGGCCACCTAAAAGGTTATCTCTTTGGACCGATAATTCTCCAGCGTGCCGAATACCACATCGAGTGTGATTTTTCCCGCACATCGTGCCTCCTGGCTGGGAATAATTCCTCTAAAGGTAGTGCTGCTTTGTTCAATGCGACTCCTGTCTATTTCCTGTTGAGAGTTTCCTCATAAATGAGGTTTAGTCCGCTACCGCCGTCCATGAGCACTTTGGTAAGCCGGAAGCCGTCCATGATTGGACTGAGTACCAAAGCGGCTGGTGCCCGGACTTTCTTGAATTGCGGTTCATCACTGGCACTGAAAGTTATGGCCATGTCGTTCCAGGGGTTTATTGTTGGGACTTGGCAGACTTCGGCGAGGCCGTGGAGTGCTCTCTTGCGCCTATTACGTGAGGCAAAAGTCTCGAAGACTGTCAATACTGTAGCATTGTGTTATGTGGGATGTTGCTCTGCGGTGTTTTTTATGAGGAGATCCTCGCTTTTCTTGGCCACCTGCCGAAGTATCCAACATGCTCTAAGGCTGTGTGTGGGTATGGTATCCGGTGTCGTGTGTATTTTGCATGGCCTATCAAGCCATCCCTCCAAAACGGTTGCTCGCCTTGTAGTGGGCTTTGATTTCTTCGTGATTGGATCGGGCGACCTACGAGGGTACACCCTTTTTGCTCGGACAAGGGGTTTAGCGAGAGCCAGTGGATCCTAAAAGGTTGCCTGAGTTTTCCAGGCACTTTCCATCGCGTAGTACTTCTGTACTATGATTACCAAGTCATCGAAGCGTGATATGTGACGGCGATTTATGGCGTTAAGGAGTCCCTTGTACGTGCATTTTTTGCAAAATAATGAGATTGTGTCTTCATCGCAGCAGTCTTTAACCTTGTCCTTGACAATGAGGAATCTGGCCCAAAAGTGATGAACCGTCTCTTGGGACTGTTGTCTGATGCGGGAAAGATCGCTTGATTCTGGGTGGGTGGGTGGATTTAAATCCGGATCTAGATCCGATTCGTGACCCAGAGCTTGAGGAGTTTCCGAGCTTAATAGTTTGGACTCCGAGATGTAAACCAATTTTTCTGGCCCACAGTCCGATTCTAAGTTTAGAGTTCAGGGCACGTCTTCCAGCAGGCATGTATCCGGCTTGGTGAGCTCGGAAATCTGGACATATTTCGTCCTCAATATGGGGGAAGAGTTGTTGCATCTCTCCTCCACCACCACTATCTCATGGGTGATCGGCGGAGATTCAATCTCTCTCTGATTGGGTTTAAGCCCAATCTGATCGTAGTACGAAGCGACTCCCAGAGTGGTGATGCGATCCAGGAGCCCGTTTAGAGACGATAACTCCGTTGGATCCATCTACTCAGCGAATTCTGAGTTGACGTGGAGACGATTTTCGATGACCTGAGAAGTCATGGTCGGCCCGACGGCCAAACTGGCGGTCAAGACGAAGCCGCCCAGCCGGAGGGTTTCGCCTGAGGCCAGAGCTCCTCCGGAGGTGATGTTGTCCTTGATGACAAGGCGAGCCAGCAACCCTATCTTTTGACGTCACAGTGGAACTCTCAATGAAAGCACCAATGTCAGTGTCAAAACCGGCGGATCTCGGGTAGGGGGTCCTGAACTGTGCGTCTAAGGCTAATGGTAAGAGGAGGCGGGGGACACAATGTTTACCCAGGTTCAGGCCCTCTTGATGGAGGTAATACCCTACTTCCTGCTTGATTGATCTTGATGATATGAGTATTACAAGAGTTGATCTACCACGAGATCATAGAGGCTAAACCCTAGAAGCTAGCCTAGGATTATGATTGTTCTTGTCCTACGGACTAAACCCTCCGGTTTACATAGATACCGGAGGGGGCTAGGGTTACACAGAGTCAGTTATAGAGAAAGGAATCTTCATATCCGAATTTCCAAGCTTGCCTTCCACGCAAAGGAGAGTCCCATCCGGTCACGGGACGAAGTCTTCTATCTTGTATCTCCATAGCCCAATAGTGTGGCATACGCATATAGTCCGGCTATCCGATTAATCCAGGACTCCCTCACCCACCAATCTCCATACCCAGGCTGCCTTGAGTTTCTTAGATAACGCCTGCCAAACGCCCCCTTTCCCACAGATCCCCATCACCACCCCCCACTCCAGATCATTGCAGCCTAAGCCCGACTATGCTTCCTATGGAGCTCGAGGAGCGACTGGCCCAAAATAGGTGTATCATGGCCTCTTCGCTCGATGTCATTGAGGTGGCCGCCAAGGAAGCTGACGACCATTACTGGCCGCAGGCACTCAATCAGTGGGCTAGAGTATGCAGGTATGTCGCGGACGCCGGCTTACAACATCGACGTCGTCAGCAGCGACGCCCTGACGTGGGCTATGTCATAGGCTAAGTGGCCCACCACCAACCCCTCGGGTTCAACCGACGTTGATCTCATCCATGGCCCTGCCGCTAATCTCCTCTAGCTCGTTGTCAAGAATTTTCCATCCTACATCGCCATCAAGCCCCTTTTGTCATTTATGAAGGACACATTCTCCGATGCTAGCTTGGGATCCAAAGCTTCCAAGTCAGACCTAATCGATGGCGACCACGAGGAGGGCACCCTCTCCGGGTATTCCAAGGGGAAACATCCCATATGCTCTTCAAAGGGGAAAGAGCCCGTCTGCGACATCGGGGAGGGGGCACCCTATGATACGTCTCCAACGTATCTATAATTTATGAAGCATTCATGCTATTTTATTATCTGTTTTGAATGATTACAGACTTTATTATACACTATTATATTACTTTTGGGACTAACCTATTAACTGGAGGCCCAGCCCATATTGCTATTTTATTGCCTGTTTCAGTATTTCAAAGAAAAGGAATATCAAAAGGAGTCCAAACGGAATGAAACCTTCGGGAGCGTTATTTTTTGAACGAACATGATCCGGGAGACTTGGAGTATAAGCTAGGGAACCTTCGAGGAGGCCACGAGATAGGAAGGCGCGCCCACCCCTGGGCGTGCCCCCCTGTCTCGTGGGCCCCTCGAGGATCCCCCGACCGACTTCTTTCGCCTATATATTCCCATATATCCTAAAACCATCAAAGACGAAGATAGAACAGGAGTTCCGCCGCTGCAAGCCTCTATAGCCACCAAAAACCTCTCAGGAGCCCGTTTCGGCACCCTGTCGGAGGGGGGATCCCTCACCGGTGGCCATCTTCATCATCCCGGCACTCTCCATGACGAGGAGGGAGTAGTTCGCCCTCGGGGCTGAGGGTATGTACCAGTAGCTATGTGTTTGATCTCTCTCTCTCTCGTGTTCTCTCTATGGCGCGATCTTGATGTATCGCGAGCTTTGCTATTATAGTTGGATCTTATGATGTTTCTCCCCCCTCTACTCTCTTGTGATGAATTGAGTTTTCCTCTTGAAGTTATCTTATCAGATTGAGTCTTTAAGGATTTGAGAACACTTGATGTATGTCTTGCCGTGTTTATCTATGGTGAAAATGGGATATCACGTGATCCACTTGATGTATGTTTTGCTGATCAACTTGCGGGTTCCGCCCATGAACCTTTGCATAGGGGTTGGCACACGTTTTCGTCTTGACTCTCCGGTAGAAACTTTGGGGCACACTTTGAAGTACTTTGTGTTGGTTGAATAGATGAATCTAAGATTGTGTGATGCATATCGTATAATCATGCCCACGGATACTTGAGGTGACAATGGAGTATCTAGGTGACATTAGGGTTTTGGTTGATTTGTGTCTTAAGGTGTTATTCTAGTACGAACTCTATGATAGATTGAATGGAAAGAATGCTTCGTGTTATTTTACTACGGACTCTTGAATAGATAGAACCGAAAGGATAACTTTGAGGTGGTTTCGTACCCTACCATAATCTCTTTGTTTGTTCTCCGCTATTAATGGATTTGGAGTGACTCTTTGTTGCATGTTGAGGGATAGTTATATGATCCAACTATGTTATTATTGTTGAGAGAACTTGCACTAGTGAAAGTATGAACTTTAGGCCTTATTTCCTACCATTGCAATACCGTTTACGCTCACTTTTATCATTAGTTACCTTGCTATTTTTATAATTTCAGATTACAAAAACCTATATCTAATATCCATATTGCACTTGTATCACCATCTCTTCGCTGAACTAGTGCACCTATACAATTTACCATTGTATTGGGTGTGTTGGGGACACAAGAGACTTTTTTATTTGGTTGCAGGGTTGCTTGAGAGAGACTGTCGGTGTCAAAACCGGCGGATCTCGGGTAGGGGGTCCCGATCTGTGCGTCTAAGGCTGATGGTAATAGGAGGCCAGGGACACGATGTTTACCCAGGTTCAGGCCCTCTCGATGGAGGTAAAACCCTACTTCCTGCTTGATTGATATTGATGATATGGGTGTTACAAGAGTTGATCTACCACGAGATCGTAGAGGCTAAACCCTATAAGCTAGCCTATGATGATTATGAATGTTGTGATCGTCCTCATACGGACTAAACCCCCGGTTTATATAGACACCGGAGGGGGCTAGGGTTTACACAGAGTCGGTTACAAAAAAGGGAATCTAATATCTGGATCGCCAAGCTTGTCTTCTACGCAAAGGAGAGTCCCATCCGGACACGGGATAAAGTCTTGAGTCTTGTATCTTCTCGGCCCAATAGTCTGGCCAAAGTATATAGTCCGGCTGTCCGGATACCCCCTAATCTAGGATTCCCTCAGTAGCCCCTGAACCAGGCTTCAATGACGATGAGTCCGGCGTGCAGTTTTGTCTTCGACATTGCAAGGCGGGTTCCATCTCCGAATACTCCAAAGTACCTGTTGCAACAAACAGTGTCCGGCTTCCCATCGATGTTGTTCCCCTCGGCTTTTGTGCTTCAATAATGACCATCTCCACATGTCAAGCGAATACAAGGAGCCAGGGCATTTTTGCATTCGCTCCCTCGGTCCTGTACGCAAACCGTCTATTTGAAGGGATGGGGGATTCTTTGATCCAAGCTTCACCTTCTTCCCTTGAGCGAGCATCCAATAGAGCGCACCCAGAAAAAATCATTCCGGCATGGCCGGCCGTCGCAGCTCCTCCTCTCGCTCCCATAGCTCTTGGCCAGGTGATTGGGAAGAATGTTCTATTCGTC
The DNA here is from genome assembly GCF_002162155.2 of Triticum dicoccoides. NCBI lineage: Eukaryota > Viridiplantae > Streptophyta > Magnoliopsida > Poales > Poaceae > Triticum > Triticum dicoccoides. The sequence goes on along the minus strand of NC_041385.1, from coordinate 645,931,113 downwards.
AAACCCGTTTAATAGAGCTGCAGACCCAGGGGTTTCTCCCACCGGCGTCCATGGTCCCCGTCCGAGCCGGACTAGCCACCTTTAATGGCGGGGAGCAAGCAGAGAGATCTCCTAATCCATCCTCGGGGGAGCGAGTATGCCTCATCCCGTATCTGCTAAGAGGCATTCGGTTTCCAATCCACCCATTCCTTCGCTGGCTCCTGGAGTTTTACGGCCTCCAGTTACACAACTTCACCCCTGCCTCTGTGTTGCACATAGCAGGATACGTCGCCCTTTGTGAACTATTTCTGGGATGCGAGGCTCACTTCGGGTGATGGAAGAAGTTGTTCTGCCTCGTCCCTCGCAACCAGGGGGAATCCATATGTCAAGTGGGCGGAGCCGAAGTATGGCGCGTCGCCTAGACCGGATACCTATCCGGTACTCCCAAGAAGGCATCGGAGACCTGGCCCTCGGAGTGGTTTTACGTCGATGACGTTCCCCTTCCGGATCCAGTCCAGACAGGTCTCCCTGAGTTCAGTAATGCTCCGCCGAAGGCACGCCGAAGTTGGCGCCCTCGGGGCCCCCAAGAGGAGGATACTAGAGAAATACATTTCCTGATGAGCGGGATAAAGTTACTGGCAAAATCAGGGCTGACAATAGTCGAGGTTATGGCAATATGCATAATGCAGGGAGTGCAGCCGCTTCAGTATCAGGGGAAGCCCATGTGGCAGTACAATGGGGAAGATGATGCCACCCGCTGTGGTCGTAAGGGTCCGGACTCCGCCACTGTGCTGACGAGGATATTGTCCGATTTGTATAAAGGAGAAAAAGAATTCCTTCATATAAAACCGCGGGATGGGTTTTCCATGTACAACCCCCCAAGCTGGGTAAGTCGTCACTCTTCCCCCCGCTTCATTCATTCTGGCGTCCTTCATCAAGATTATTTACCTCGACATTTCTAAGCAGGAACTGAGGAGGGCCGTAGAAGGATTCTCCAGCCCCTCCCCGCAGCCAGACGACCTCGGAAGGGACTTTGATCCAGGACTCGAAGAAGACCCGGATATTACTGTGGAGCTCGTCAACGGGACATTTTATCAGGCGAGCTGTGATGGTGCCTCAGTGGCCATTATTGCCGACTATCCCGGACTGCTACCTGCATCGCGCGTAAGCAAAGCCAAAAACCCCTATCCTTAGAAGAGGAATCCTTTCTAATGCCATGCCTTATGCCTGAAATATCGTATTCTTGAAGAGACGACAGTCGGAACATGGTGCCGAGCCCCTGGGGGCCCGTCAGCAAAGGGCGAACGGATCGGGCAGGTTTAAGAGGAAGGCGGTTAGGGCCGAAACGCCGCTACAGAGGTATGGTAAAAACCTGCTCTGTGATTATTGTGTTTGAAATGTGACAGCGTCCTTTGTGTCCTGGCAGAAAGAGGAGTAGCCGGACTATATCCAGAGATCTTGCCAATCACGCCTCCACCAGCCGGATTCCAGGACCGGCTTCGAGGGACGAAGCGAACACGGGGCCGATGCCGAATTGTCCTCCGACAAAGGATGCGGATATGCTCTTCGCCATGAATTCCGAAGTAGAGAGTGCCATGAATCACCGGCGTCGACGGACCGTTCTTCACAACAACATCTTTTCCGAAGAGGCATTTAACGCCTTCAATTCGGGAGACGCATACATCCGAGCTGCTCAAGGCAGGCTTGCCCGTGCGACGGACCAGTATGCCAAAGATATACGTGTAAGAAAATTTGATAAGCATGTATAGCAGTAGCCCCTGAGACTTGAAATGGTCGGAACAACTGTTTTAAGGATCAATTTATGCACAGGTCCTTGTAGATAAGAATGAACAATTTTCTCAAGAGCTGGAGTAGTGCAAGACCCAGCTGAGGGCCACGGTTGCCAAGCTAGAGGAATCCCACAAGGCCTCATTTGGTAACATTTGTCTCAATTGTATGGAAGTGTACCAGTTAGTAAGTGGCTTGTATGATAAGTCTAGCAGAAAATTCTGTAGACAATCCTGGGGTGAATCCGGAGGTCGTAGGAGGTGACGAGTCACATCTCCAAAGGCAGCTAAAAGCTGGCGAGCGTATTCTTACGCAAGTTAGGCAGGAGAAGAACAATCTTCAAGATGCCAATGTCCGGCTGGGTGTCAAATTAGGAGATGTTCGCACTCAGCTGGCGGACTCCGTGAAGGAGAACAGAAGGCTCCGTCGTAGCATTTATGGTAAGTGCCTAGACGAACTGTAGTACAGCTCGGCAAGGAAGCATATTGAAAGAGTTTATATCTGTAGGTATGCTGACGGGCCATCCTGAAGACGAGATGCCCGCGTCCGGAGGTGATCTACTGCCAGACCTCTCACAACTGCACGAGCGAGCTCGGCAGGTGATGCAGGGTATTGCCCAGGCCTTGTGGCCATCCACTTCCCTGCCAAAAGGCATGGGGGAGCTCGTAGATATGCTCCAAGGAGCACGACGGCGTTTCCGATTGTGGAAGATGCCAGCCTGCCGACAAGGTGCAAGAGAAGCCTGGGCTATGCTGAAGACGCGCTACACCAAGCTTGACCCGAACCATATGGCCGAAGTCGGACCGGTGGGGCCAGATGGGCAAGAAATTCCCGTGAGTCTGGTGTATGACCAGGTAGTGTTAGCCGCAAAGTATTCCCAACAGGATTGTAAGCTAGATAGCTTGTTGGATGGTATAGAGGAAGAATTTAGTCAATCCAAGTGACTATGTAATTCAATGGACATGTGTAGTCCCTAGCCGGATTAAAATCATTTGTCATGGCGGACCTTTTCGCTTTAGCCCCCGGATCCGACAGTCCGGGGTGTATCTGAATACCTGCTCAGTTATGCAGAACCGGGGTATGCGTGGAAACTAGGCGTAGGGGTCATAAGTGCTTGAACAGACAAGTACCCAACTAGTTATGTTATATTACATGGATAGTAAGAAACCTCTTCCAGGGAGAATAGTTCCGTTAGGGGTTCCTTTCCCAGGGTGCGCATGCATCGATGTACATGTCCGGACTGCGAACAGAGACGCAGGATAAAATCCTTCTGGGGATTCACGTTGTAATAAACAAAAAGAAAACATCTTTTGTTCACCGACCGAATATTCCCTTAAGAACGCTAGCTTTCGGCTTCACCCAGTCTGAGGTACACATCCGGCTCAACCGGCAGTAACAATCGCAGAGGTGCTCCCCTTATGCCCTAGCCGAATTAACGGGAACGTATGCCATAAACACAAGAGCCAGGCAACCCAGCATGGCCACATCTTAAGTCATATCGATGCATATAATGGTGAAGAAAAGGCACATATGGAAAAAGAACGCATATGTGATAAGCAAGAAGCCATGAAAGCAATTATATTTAGCTTCCATATAGGAAGCCCCCAGGTATGGCTTACACACATAGTGCGGTCGGAGCGATCCGAGCATCCGCACTAAGTTGTGTGAAGAATGAAAAAGAACGAGAAAGTAAAAAAGGGGAGGAACATAATGAAAAAGGAGTGGTAAGGAGGCGAACACTGAGTTCGGCGCTAGGCGTAGAATCTCCGGAGTCTGGCTGCGTTCCATGGGTTCGGCTCGAGTCTGTTATCGGATGCATTACGCAGGCGGTACGCTCCTCCGGTGAGAACTTTGTCAATAACGAACGGACCCTCCCACTTAGGTTTGAGCTTGTCCTTCTTCTTCTTCGGTAGGCGTAGAACGAGTTCGCCAATATTATAAGTTTTGGCCCACACTTCTCTGCTTTGGTACCGTCGAACCTGCTGCTGATAGAATGCGGAACGGACCTTTGCGACGTCGCGCTCCTCCTCCAGGGCATCTAGGTTGTCCTGCCGGTCTAGCTCGGCTTCCTTCTCTTCGTACATGCGTACGCGAGGCTAATCATGTATTATATCGCAGGGTAGTACTGCTTTTGCGTTGTATACCATAAAAAATGGTGTGTATCCGGTGGTGCGATTCGGCATGGTCCGCAGCCCCCAGAGTATGGAGTCGAGCTCCTCGACCCAGTGCGTGTCCGATTCTGTCAAGGATCGCACTAGTTTCGGTTTGATGCCGCTCATGATGAGACCGTTTGCATGTTTGACCTGGCCGTTTGTTTGGGGATGGTAGACGGAAGCGTAATCGAGCTTAATGCCCATGTTGCCGCACCAAGTTTTCACTTCATCGGCTGTGAAGTTTGAGCCATTGTCATTGATGATGCTATGGGGAACGTCGTATCGGTGTACAACCCCGGATATGAAGTCTATTACTAGTCTGTATTCAACCATTTTGACTGGTTTGGCTTCTATCCATTTGGTAAACTTGTCCACCATGACCAACAAGTATTTTTTCTTATGGCTTCCCCCCTTAAGGGGTCCGACCATATCCAGCCCCCAGACCGCGAAGAGCTAAGTAATGGGGATTGTTTGGAGAGCGGTGGGGGGCATGTGGCTCTGATTGGCGAAGAGATGGCAACCGACGCAGTGTTGAACAAGGTCCTGTGCGTCTGCTCGGGCTGTCGACCAATAAAAGCATGTGCGGAAGGCCTTGCTGACGAGTGCCCGAGCCGCGGCGTGGTGTCCGCCAAGTCCGGTATGGATTTCAGCCAAGAGCTGCCGCCCTTTCTCCTCGGAGATGCATCTTTGGAGCACTCCGGTCGCACTTTTCTTATAGAGTTCTCCCTCATGGACTTTGTAGGCTTTAGAGCGCCGCACGATGCAACATGCTTCATTTTGGTCCTCGGGGAGCTCCTGCCTATTTAGGTAAGCCAAGAAAGGCTTGGTCCACGAGGCAATTACAGCCATTATTTTGTGGGCCGAAGGTGTTATTTTGGTGGCGGAGCCTCCGATTACGTCTGATGGTTAAGAGTCTGGGGGTGTATTCGGATCCGTGCTAGTGTTGCCGGACTCCCCTTCCCATACCACAGATGGCTTGAACAGCCTTTCCAGGAATATGTTAGGTGGGAAAGGGTCGCGTTTAGCATCGATGCGGGCGAGGATATCCGCCGCTTGATTGTTTTCTCGAGCCACATGGTGGAATTCGAGCCCCTCAAACCGAGCTGGCATTTTGAGGACGACATTACGATAAGCCGCCATTTTCAGATCCTTGGCATCAAAGTCTCCGTTTATTTGTGATATTGCTAGGTTTGAATCCCCGCGCACCTCCAGGCGTTGAATTCCCATAGAGACTGCCATCTGAAGACCATGCAACAGAGCCTCGTATTCGACTGCGTTGTTGGAGTCTGTGTATAATATTTGGAGTACGTATTGGACCGTGTCTCCGGTGGGAGACGTCAGGACTACACCTGCTCCCAATCTGGCCATCATTTTAGAGCCGTCGAAGTGCATGATCCAGTTAGAGTACGCACCGTACTCTTTAGGGAGTTCGGCTTCTGTCCATTCGGCGACAAAGTCAGCCAGTACTTGCGGTTTAATGGCTTGCCGTGGTTTGTATGTTATGTCGAACGGAAGGAGCTCGATGGCCCATTTAGCAATCCGGCATGTAGCGTCGCGGTTATCTATTATATCGTTGAGTGGTACTTCGGAGGTCACCGTGATCGAACACTCTTGGAAGTAGTGTCGTAGCTCCCGGGATGCCATGAAGACCGCATATGCTATCTTTTGATAGTGTGGGTATCGGGATTTGCATGGGTGAGGACCATGGATACGTAATATACCGGCTTCTGGAGCGGGAATTTGTATCCGTTAGCCTCTCGTTCGACGACGAGCACTGCGCTTACAACTTGATGTGTTGCAGCTATGCACAATACCATAGCTTCGCCAGTATTTGGCGCTGTTAGGACTGGATTACTAGCCAATAAGGTATTTATTTCGTCCAGTCCGGCTGCGGCTACATCCGTCCACATGAAGTGTTCGGTGCGCCGAAGAAGGCGGTAAAGAGGTAATGCCTTTTCTCAGGCCGAAAAAGTTTGTTTGGGTTTTCTAGGTACTTTCCATTGCATAGTACTTCAGTACTATGGATGCCAGGTCGGCAAAGCGTACTATGTCACGGCGACTTATAGCATTAAGGATCCCTTTGCTCATGAAACTTTTGCAAAAAAGTGAAATTGCGTCCTCCTCGCGACAGTCCTTGACCTTGTTTATCACAAGGAGGAATCTGGCCCAGTAGCGATGTATTGTCTCTTGTGGCTCTTGTCTGATATGGGAGAGACGGATTAAGTCTGGGTGGGTGGGCATAGTTGAATCTAGATTCTGATCCGATCTAACGCCCGGGGGTGAGGGAGCTCCTGGGCTTTACAGCTCGGGTTCCGGGATGTTGCCCGATTTCTCCGCCCGTCGCCCGATTCTAAGTTTGGGATCTGGGTCGTTTCCTCCCGCGAACGGGTATCTGGATCAGAGAGATCGGTGATCCGGACATAGTTTGTTCTCAGAATAGGGGGACGGTCCATATGTGGCTCCTCCACCACCACTATCTCGTGGGTGACCGGTGGGGATTTAATATCCCTCTGGTCGGGTTTAAGCCCAATCCGGTCATAGTCCGTAGAGACTCCCAAAGCGGCGATGCAATCCAAGACCTCATTAAGGGAAGAGAGCTCTATTGGATACATCTGTTTGGCGACTTCCAAATTGACGTGGAGGCTATTCGTGCTGACCCAAGAGGTCATCATCGGCGCGACAGCCGATTGGACGGCCATGATGAAGCCACCTAGTCGGAGAGTTTGGCCTATAGCCAGAGCTCTCCCAGAGGTGATGTTGTCCTTGACAACGAGACGGGCCATCAAGCCTTGCAGCGACGGCATAGAGGAACTCTCAATGAAAGCACCAATGTCGGTGTCAAAACCGGCGGATCTCGGGTAGGGGGTCCCGATCTGTGCGTCTAAGGCTGATGGTAACAGGAGGCCAGGGACATGATGTTTACCCAGGTTCGGGCCCTCTCGATGGTGGTAAAACCCTACTTTCTGCTTGATTGATATTGATGATACGGGTGTTACAAGAGTTGATCTACCACGAGATCGTAGAGGCTAAACCCTAGAAGCTAGCCTATGATGATTATGAATGTTGTGATCGTCCTCATACGGACTAAACCCCCCGGTTTATATAGACACCTGAGGGGTCTAGGGTTTACAGGGAGTCGGTTACAAAGAAGGGAATCTAATATCTGGATCGCCAAGCTTGTCTTCCACGCAAAGGAGAGTCACAACCGGACATGGGACGAAGTCTTGAGTCTTGTATCTTCTCGGTCCAACAGTCCAGCCAAAGTATATAGTCCGGCTGTCCAGATACCCCCTAATCCAAGACTCCCTCAGAGACCATCTTCATCCTACGCCTCCCAAGGATTGATAAACCTTAGGTCATCCACTTGAGGGAAATTTGCTACTGTCCTACAAACATGTGCACTTGCAGGCCCAACAATGTCTACAAGAAGAAGGTTGTGTAGTAGACATCAAGATCTTTTCTGGCGCCGTTGCCGGGGAGGTGAGTGCTTGAAGGTATATCTTTAGATCTTGCAATCGAATCTTTTTGTTTCTTGTTTTATCACTAGTTTAGTTTATAAAAGAAAATTTCAAAAAATGGAATTGAGTTTGTCTCATATGCTTCATCTTTTTAATAACTTTCGTGAGTATGATGGAAAGGAAAATTGTGCTCAAGTGCTAGAAGAAGAATGCATTAAAATGCTTGGTACTAAATCTTTGAATGATGAGCATGATTGCAATGTTGTTAGTATGAACTCTTTTAATATCCATAGTACTAATGATGATTACACTAGTTATGATGAAAATATCTCTTATAAGCATGTCGATTTTTGTGGAGTAGATTGGGTTTGCAAGTAAACACCAAATAGGGAAAATAGATATTGCAAGTGGCATAAGTATTTAGAAACTAAAGGGTTGCAAGAAAGTCTTGATGTTTGTGCTGAAAAATTCAATATTTTTCGCGCTCCTTGTGAACTTTGCAATGAACGTGGTCATTTAAATCTCCAATGCAAAATGTTTCATGATTGAATTGTGTCCAAAAATGTGATAACTTGATTACCCTTGAGCATCATAAAGAGCTTAGTCTTATTTTGGGGTATGAAGAAATGAAACCTATAACTGAGGGTATTCCAAAATTTAATCTTGACAGATTTCTTGATTTTGATCTAGAAAAGATTTATTTGTATTGTGCGGTGAATTGCATTGAAAGTCCTTATATTGCCAATTACCTAAAGAGAAGAAAGAAAATAGAAGATGAAGAGAATACTATGAAAGGTAAGAGACTTCCCAATCTCCTCCTATTATTTCTTATGATGAATCAGGTAACGAGGAGGAGCTTTCTATTCAACCAATCTCATCAATAAGGAGCTCAAAGAAGAAGGTTGAACCCACACATAATGTGAAGAAGAAAAATAAAAGAAGGAGCAACAAATGTAAAAAGGTATCTCTCTCAAATGAAGTTGCTCCTACTACTCATTGCGATGATGATAATTGCTATACTATTGGTGCTATCCATACTATTAATGATGAGAGTGACTATGCTTATGATATGAAAAGGCCCAAGATTGGGGAAGCTATGTTTGATGAGGATGACATATTTGAGAATATATTTGCTGGTGTTAATGTTTGTCCCAAGCTTTGGGATGCTATGTTTAATGAAGATGATATTTTTAGCCTCCCAAGTTTTGATATGCAAAGTTGTCATGATGATAGCATGCCCCTTACCTATGATGATTATATTGATGAAAGTGGGTTTGGAAGAGTGTCAACTTTAGGAAGTAGTGATCCCACTATTTTGGAGGATGTTGAATTTTATTGTGATGAATATGAAAGTGGATTTGGAAGAGTGTCAACTTTATTTAGTGATGATTCCACTATCTTGGGAGAGGTTTCAATCGATTATGATGAGAACGAAGTTGCAACTTATGATGATTATTGTGATGAAACTTATGCTATAAAAAGTAGTGATGATTATATTTATAAAACTTGTCATGATTATGATTACCCTTTTTTGAACATTACTCTTTTAATGTGAAAACAATTTATAGTATTCAAGTCTCTTATGATACTCCCACTATTCTGAATGAGAAGAATTTTGCTTATGTGGAGAGTAGAATTTTCTATGCTTGTAGATCATGAAAAGAATGCTTTAGGTGCTGGTTATATATACTGAAAATTATTATGGGGGAGGAACATATGCTTGTAGGAATTGCAATAATATCAAGTTTCCTCTCTATGTGCTTAAAGTTTTGAAGCTATGCATGTTTTGCCTTCCTATGCTAGTTGATTATTGTTCCCATAAGTTATTTGCTCACAAAATCCCTATGCATAGGAAGTGGGTTAGACTAAAATGTGCTAGTCATATGCTTCATGATGCTCCCGTTATGTTTCAATTTTTATCTTTTATGTGAGCATCATTGTCATCATCATGCCTAGCTAGAAAGGCATTAAAGAAAAGCGCTTGTTGTGAGACAACCCAATATTTTCCCTTACTGTTTTTTTGTGTCCACATGATTATGCTACTATAGTAATCATTTTTTATAGCTTTTGTTTCAATAAAGTGCCAAGTAATACCTTTAGGATAGCTTACGGTGATAGTTGTGTTGATCCTGCTGAGAATCAGAAACTTCTGCATCCAGTAAATTTGTTTTGATAATTCACAGAAACGTGCTTTTGATATGATTCCTTTTGATATGGATTGGTACACGAATTTCTTACGACTTCCTAATTTTGTAGGATTTGTGGAGTTCCAGAAGTATATGTTTGATACAGATTACTATAGACTATTCTGTTTTTGACAGATTCTGTTTTCTATGTGTTGTTTGCTTATTTTGATGAATCTATGAGTAGTATCGGAGGGTATGAACCATAGATAAGTTGGAGTACAGTAGATATTACACCAATATGAATTTAGAATTAGTTTATAACAGTACGTAAGTGGTGGTTTTATTTTCTTACACTAATGGAGCTTATGAGTTTTCTGTTGAGTTTTGTGTTGTGAAGTTTTCAAGTTTTGGGTAAAGATTCGATGGAATATGGAATAAGGAGTGGCGGGAGCCTAAGCTTGGGGATGCCCAAGGCACCCCAAGGTAATATTCAAGGACAACCAAGAGCCTAAGCTTGGGGATGCCCCGGAAGGCATCCCCTCTTTCGTCCTCGTTCATCGGTAACTTTACTTGGAGCTATATTTTTATTTGCCACATGATATGTGTTTTGCTTGGACGTCATTTAATTTTGTTAGTTTTTACTTTCTGTTATTTATAATAATGTTTTGCGTCTTTATTTTCAATAAAAATGTCAAGGATAGCCTTTGCCATGCTTATTTTGCTAGTATACATGTTGTTGTTTGAAAACAGAAAGTTTACCGCTGTTGCAAAAATTCCCTAGAAAAGTCAGAGAATGATATAATGTTGAAACTTTTTGCATAATGAGCTCTGATAAATCTTCTACAGCTTAGTATTTTTCTCATAATTTTTGGAGTTAGGGAAGTATGATGAATCTTGCATCCTTTACAGACTATACTGTTTTGGCAGACTGCTGTTATGGTTGTATTGTTTGCATATGTTTGCTTGTTTAATGATTCTATTTGACGATAGGAGTATTAAATATGCAGAGACATTTACTATGCAATGTTGAATAATAATTTTAGTGATTTTTTACAGTAGAAAATGATAAGGTTTTTGCATTGGTTTATACTAACCTATCTCACGAGTTCTTGTTGAGATTGGTGTGGATGAAGCTTTTTGATAAAAAAGACAAACCATAATATGAGAGGAATTAAGGAGACACCAAAGTTCAAGCTTGGGGATGCACAAGGCACCCAAGATAATATTTCAAGAAATCTCAAGCATCTAAGCTTGGGGATGCCCCGTGAGGCATCCCACCTTTCTTCTTCAACAACTATCGGTTAGTATCAGTTGAGCCTAAGTTTTTGCTTCTTCACATGAGTTGTGCTATCCTTGCAATGTCATTTTATTTTGCTTTGCTTGCTGTTTGAATACAATACCAAGATCTGAAATTCTTTAATGAGAGAGAGTCTTCACATAGTTACATAATTATTTAGCTACTCATTGATCTTCACTTATATCTTTTTGGAGTAGTTTTTCATTTACTCGTGTGCTTCACTTGTATCCTATGAGTAAATTGTTGAATGAGTTGATTCTCATAAATCTAAAATTATATATGTTTCATTTGCTTATCCCATGGGGAGTAATGACTTCACATCTAAGAAGTAGAGGTTGTAAATTTATTGAAGGTTAGCAAGCATTGTATTGGTCATTTGAACAATTCATGAAAGAATATTGAAGGAAGAGAGATTTCACATATAAATATACTATCCTAGACATCTTTTATAATTGTGAGCACTCATTAATATGACATGCTAAAGAGTTGCTGTTAGATAAGGAAGACAACGTAATGGGTTATGTTTTCTCACATCTGAGTTAAAGTATATTGCCATGGATCATTCAAACATGTTGAGCTTGCCTTTCCCCCTCATCCTAGCCAAAATTCCTTGCACCAAGTAGAGATACTACTTGTGCTTCCAAATATCCTTAAACCCAGTTTTGCCATGAGAGTCCATCATACCTACCTATGGATTGAGTAAGATCCTTCAAGTAAGTTGTCATGGGTGCATGCAATAAAAATTGCTCCCTAAATATGTATGATATATTAGTGTGAAGAAAATAAGCTTTATACGATCTTGTTATGGAAGCAATAAAAGCGACAGACTACATAATAAAGTTCCATATACAAGTGGCAATATAAAGTGACGTTCTTTTGCATTAAGGTTTTGTGCATACAACCATAAAAGCGCATGACAACCTCTGCTTCCCTTTGCGAAGGGCCTATCTTTTACTTTTTGTCTTTTACTTTTATGCAAGAGTCAAGGTGATCTTCACCTTTCCCTTTTTCATTTTATCCTTTGGCAAGCACCTCGTGTTGGAAAGATCCTGATATATATATCCAATTGGATGTAAGTTAGCATGAACTATTATTGTTGACATCACCCAAAGGTGAATACATTGGGAGGCAACACTATAAGCCCCTATCTTTCTCAGTGTCCGATTAAAAGTCCATTACTATTAGTATTGCGTGAGTGTTAGCAATCATGGAAGACCATATGATAGTTGAGTATGTGGAGTTTGCTAAATCAAAGCTCTGACATAGACCCTTCCTGAAAATAAGATGAATTGCAATTGTTTGATGACTAAGAATGAAGTTTGCTAGTTTTCAAGAAAGTTTATGGCCTATGCTTTAACATGTGAATTGTGTGTTACTTGTTCGTGAGAAGTTTTATGATATGAACTACTGTTATGACATATAATCATGCTAGAAAAGGTGATTGAAATTATCATTGATCAAACTTGTGGACCTTCTAGCATTCACACTTCATAAATTCTTTCTTTTATCATTTACCTACTCGAGGACGAGCAGGAATTATGCTTGGGGATGCTGATACGTCTCCAACGTATCTATAATTTATGAAGCATTCATGCTATTTTATTATCTGTTTTGAATGATTACGGGCTTTATTATACACTTTTATATTACTTTTGGGACTAACCTATTAACCGGAGGCCCAGCCCATATTGATGTTTTATTGCCTGTTTCAATATTTCGAAGAAAAGGAATATCAAACGGAGTCCAAACGGAATGAAACCTTCGGGAGCGTTATTTTTGGAACGAACATGATCCAGGAGACTTGGAGTACAAGCCAGGGAACCTTCAAGGAGGCCAGGAGATAGGAGGGCACGCCCACCCCCTGGGCGCGCCCCCTGTCTCGTGGGCCCCTCGAGGCTCCCCTGACCGACTTATTTCGCCTATATATTCCCATATACCCTAAAACCATCAAAGACGAAGATAGATCGGGAGTTCCGCCGCCGCAAGCCTTCGTAGCCACCAAAAACCTCTCGGGAGCCCGTTCCGGCACCCTGTCGGAGGGGGGGTCCCTCACTGGTGGCCATCTTCATCATCCCGGCACTCTCCATGACGAGGAGGGAGTAGTTCACCCTCGGGGCTGAGGGTATGTACCAGTAGCTATGTGTTTGATCTCTCTCTCGTGTTCTCTCTATGGCACGATCTTGATGTATCGCGAGCTTTGCTATTATAGTTGGATCTTATGATGTTTCTCCCCCCTCTACTCTCTTGTGATGAATTGAGTTTTCCTCTTGAAGTTATCTTATCGGATTGAGTCTTTAAGGATTTGAGAACACTTGATGTATGTCTTGCCGTGTTTATCTGTGGTGACAATGGTATATCACGTGATCCACTTGATGTATGTTTTGGTGATCAACTTGCGGGTTCCTCCCATGAACCTTTGCATAGGGGTTGCCACACGTTTTTGTCTTGACTCTCCGGTAGAAACTTTGGGGCACTCTTTGAAGTACTTTGTGTTGGTTGAATAGATGAATCTGAGATTGTGTGATGCATATTGTATAATCATGCCCACGGATACTTGAGGTGACAATGGAGTATCTAGGTGACATTACGGTTTTGGTTGATTTGTGTCTTAAGGTGTTATTCTAGTACGAACTCTATGATAGATTGAACGGAAAGAATAGCTTCGTGTTATTTTACTACGGACTCTTGAATAGATAGAACCGAAAGAATAACTTTGAGGTGGTTTCGTAACCTACCATAATCTCTTCGTTTGTTCTCCGCTATTAGTGGCTTTGGAGTGACTCTTTGTTGCATGTTGAGGGATAGTTATATGATCCAATTATGTTATTATTGTTTAGAGAACTTGCACTAGTGAAAGTATGAACCTTAGGCCTTGTTTCCTACCATTGCAATACCGTTTACGCTCACTTTTATCATTAGTTACCTTGCTGTTTTTATAATTTCAGATTACAAAAACCTATGTCTACTATCCATATTGCACTTGTATCACCATCTCTTCGCCGAACTAGTGCACCTATACAATTTACCATTGTATTGGGTGTGTTGGGGACACAAGAGACTCTTTGTTATTTGGTTGCAGGGTTGCTTGAGAGAGACCATCTTCATCCTATGCCTCCCACGGATTGATAAACCTTAGGTCATCCACTTGAGGGAAATTTGCTACTGTCCTACAAATCTGTGCACTTGCAGGCCCAACAACGTCTACAAGAAGAAGGTTGTGTAGTAGACATCACCCTACAGTTGTTCTCTTCCAAGGGGAAGGAGCCCATCTGCGACAACATGGAGCGCACCCAGGGTCCGTGCTCTTCCCACGAAAACAAGCCCATCTGTGACAAGTGAGGAAATCCATGTTTTTTGTCGTGCCTCTTCACACGGGGCCCATGATTTATTTTGTTGAGTCCCTTTTGTAGTGTAGTGAGAATGTGTCCAGTTTTAATTGCTATATTTGGCTATTTGCAGTATGCCTTGTTTATTTCAGTTGTTCACAGTGTGATGCTATATATGTGCAACCATTTACTGTGCAGTACATTTTCATCAATAGCAGTTTTAAACATACTGATAGGAATTGATATATTTGCTTGTTGTTAAGACTGATATAGCTAGCATATGCCTCTTTCAATTTTTTTGGTTGTTTGGTTGTTTGTAGTTAGCATATGTCCAGTTTCAAATGCTATCTTTGGTTGTTCATAGTATGCCTTGTTTATTCCAGTTATTCACAACGTGATGTTCTATTTGTGCAAGTATGAACGGTGCAATTCGATTTCATCAATACCAGCTTCAACAATATCACTAGGAATGACTACATTTGGTTGCTCCATGTTGTAGTTAACACGCCTTTCCATTTTTATTTAACAATAATCAGTGCACTTAGACCGGCACAATACCAGTTTGAATGACTATGTTTGCTTGTTGTTAAATGTTAGGCCTGGTGCAGTTAACACACATTTCCACTTGTTTTGCTTTACTAACGTGCTTAAACCTGCACACTAAAGCTATCTTTTGGAGATTAGTTTGTCTAACATTGATATATTTGGTTGATGTTTAGCCTGTTGTGCTTAACATGCCTCCCGATGTACTTACACGGGACAATTTTGGGAACGACTGTTGTTTTCCACCCAGGTTAGTTTCATCCCATGGCTTATATATACTCAGTGTTCAGGATATTGGTAGCTGGTACCATATAGGCCGGGGGCTGATAAGGGACTAATTGGTGAATCAGACTTTTAACTGAATATATTTGTAACCCATTTATCGTTAGCTTAACTAGGGCCATATGTAATATATCTGAGGCTACATAGCAGCATGCAATGTACTGAATGTCTAAATATGCAATCCTAGGCTACATAGCAACAATGAGGAGACAATGACGACACAACCTTATTTGGATACTCTAACTTAGCTAGAGGTTAGAGTTAGTTTCTAGCTCATTACTAACCCTGAACTAACTCTAGCCAAAGAGGTGTTTGGATGACAAGGTTAGATTAACAATAAATGCACTAAGAGAACTAGCTCCAATTAGCACCTCTTGGGTGGGATAGTTTTTTGGGGTGGGTTAGATGCAACTAGGTCAAATTAGCCCTCATCTTTTGATATACTTTAGGGCTATTTGATCCAAACTAGGTCAAACTAACTCTAACCCACGGATACATTAGCAGTTAATCAGCCGATAATTTGTAAGAATGCAATAAACTCCATGTGTCCCATAATATAAGATGTTAATGTTGGGGAACGTAGCAGAAATTCAAAATTTTCCTACGTGTCACCAAGATCTATCTATGGAGAGACCAGCAACGAGTAGAAAGAGAGTGCATCTACATACCCTTGTAGATCGCTAAGCGGAAGCGTTCAAGTGAACGGGGTTGATGGAGTTGTACTCGTCGTGATTCAAATCACCGATGATCAAGTGTCGAACGCACGGCACCTCCGCGTTCAACACACATACAGTCCGGTGACGTCTCCCAAGCCTTGATCCAGCAAGGAGAGAGGGAGAGGTTGAGGAAGACTCCATCCAGCAGCAGCACAACGGCGTGGTGGTGGTGGAGGAGCGTGGCAATCCTGCAGGGCTT
This sequence comes from Triticum dicoccoides, assembly GCF_002162155.2. Classification (NCBI taxonomy): domain Eukaryota; kingdom Viridiplantae; phylum Streptophyta; class Magnoliopsida; order Poales; family Poaceae; genus Triticum; species Triticum dicoccoides. The sequence continues at coordinate 645,915,246 of NC_041385.1, read as the reverse complement.
CGCCAAGCACCGCGGGAGAGGAGGAGTACTTGTGAGAGGGGGAGGGCTGCGCCAGAACTTCGTCTATAGCTCCCATGCGCCTCCCCACTATATATAGGGGTGGAGGGGCTGGTTTCTTGCCCTCCAAGTCCATTGGGGCGTTGGCCAAGGTGGGAGGAAAGAAATCTCATTATTTCCTTCCCCACCGATTGTTATCCCCCCTTTTTAGGGATCTTGATCTTATCCCTTCGGGATATGATCTTATTCCTTCTAAGGGGGGATCTTGGTGCGCCTTGACCAGGGGTGTGGGGCCTTCCCCCACTACCCACGTCCATGTGGGTCCCCCCATGCAGGTGGGCCCCACTCCGAAACCTTCTAGAACCTTCCCGGTACAATACCGAAAAATCCCGAACATTTTCCGGTGGCCAAAATAGGACTTCCCATATATAAATCTTTACCTCCGGACCATTCCGGAACTCCTCGTGACGTCCGGGATCTCATCCGGGACTCCGAACAACATTCGGTAACCACATACAAACTTCCTTTATAACCCTAGCGTCATCGAACCTTAAGTGTGTAGACCCTACGGGTTCGGGAGACATGTAGACATGACCGAGACGTTCTCCGGTCAATAACCAACAGCGGGATCTGGATACCCATGATGGCTCCCACATGTTCCATGATGATCTCATCGGATGAACCACGATGTCAAGGACTTAATCAATCCCGTATTCAATTCCCTTTGTCTATCGGTATGTTACTTGCCCGAGATTCGATCGTCGGTATCCAATACCTTGTTCAATCTCGTTACCAGCAAGTCACTTTACTCGTTCCGTAACACATCATCCCGTGATCAACTCCTTGGTCACATTGCGCATATGATGATGTCCTACCGAGTGGGCCCAGAGATACCTCTCCGTTTACACGGAGTGACAAATCCCAGTCTCGATCCGCATAAAACAATAGATACTTTCAGAGATACCTGTAGTGCACCTTTATAGTCACCCAGTTACGTTGTGACGTTTGATACACCCAAAGCACTCCTACGGTATCCAGGAGTTACACGCTCTCATGGTCGAAGGAAGAGATACTTGACATTGGCAAAGCTCTAGCAAACGAACTACACGATCTTTGTGCTAGGCTTAGGATTGGGTCTTGTCCATCACATCATTCTCCTAATGATGTGATCCCGTTATCAACGACATCCAATGTCCATAGCCAGGAAACCATGACTATCTGTTGATCACAACGAGCTAGTCAACTAGAGGCTCACTAGGGACATATTGTGGTCTATGTATTCACACGTGTATTACGATTTCCGGATAATACAGTTATAGCATGAATAAAAGACAATTATCATGAACAAGGAAATATAATAATACTTTTATTATTGCCTCTAGGGCATATTTCCAACAGTCTCCCACTTGCACTAGAGTCAATAATCTAGTTCACATCGATATGTGATTAACACTCAAGGTCACATACCCATGTGACTTACACCCAAAGAGTTTACTAGAGTCAATAATCTAGTTCACATTTACCATGTGATTAACACTCGATGAGTTCTGGGTTTGATCATGTTATGCTTGTGAGAGAGGTTATAGTCAACGGGTCTGAACCTTTTAGATCCGTGTGTGCTTTACAAATCTCTATGTCATCTCCTAGATGTAGCTACCACGCTCTATTTGGAGCTATTCCAAATAACTGTTCTACTTGGAGCTATACTAAAAGTTGCTCCATTATACGTATCCTGTATTTCTACTCAGAGCTATCCGGATAGGTGTTAAGCTTGCATTGACATAACTCTTTACGTCGAACTCTTTATCACCTCCATAATCGAGAAAATTCCTTAGTCCACTAGTTACTAAGGATAACTTTGACCGCTGTCCTGTGATCCATTCTTCGATCACTCTTGTACCCCTTGACTGACTCATGGCAAGGCACACTACAGGTGTGGTACACAGCATAGCATACTGTAGAGAGCCTATGATAAAAGCATAGGGGACGACCTTCGTCCTTTCTCTCTATTCTGCCGTGGTCGAGATTTTAAGTCTTAACTTCATACCTTACATCTCAGGCAAGAATTCCTTCTTTGACTGGTCCATCTTGAACACCTTCAAGATCATGTCAAGGTACGTGCTCATTTGAAAGTACTATTAAGCATTTTGATCTATCTTATAGATCTTGATGCTTATTGTTCAAGTAGCCTAATCCAGGTTTTCCATTGAAAAACAATTTTCAAATAACCCTATATGCTTTCTAGAAATTCTACATCATTTCTGATCATCAATATGTCAACAACATATACTCATCAAAAATTCTATAGTGCTCCCACTCACTTCTTTGGAAATACAAGTTTCTCATAAACTTTGTATAAACCCAAAATCTTTGATCATCTTATCAAAGCGCACATTCCAACTCCGAGATGCTTACTCCAGTCCATGGAAGGATCGCTGGAGCTAGCATACCTTTTAGCATCCTTAGGATCGACAAAAACTTTCTGATTTGTATCACATACAACCTTTCCATACGAAGACTGGTAAGGAAACTCGTTTTGTCATCCATCTGCCAGATTTCATAAATGCAGCTAATGCTAACATGAATCCGACGGACTTAAGCATCGCTACGGATGAGAAAATCTCATCGCAGTCAACTCCTTGAACTTGTGAAAAACTCTTCACCACAAGTCGAGCTTCATAGATGGTGACATTACCATCCACGTCCATCTTCTTCTTAAAGATCCATTTATCTCAATGGCTTGCCGATCTTTGGGCAAGTCCACCAAAGTCCATGCTTTGTTCTGATACATGGATCCTATCTCGAATTTCATGGCTTCTAACCATTTGTCGGAATTTGGGCCCACCATCACTTCTCCATAGCTCATAGGTTCATTGTTGTCTAGCAACATGACCTTCAAGACAGGATTACTATACCACTCTGAAGTAGTACGTATCCTTGTCACCCTACGAGGTACGGCAGTGACTTGATCCGAAACTTCATGATCACTATCATAAGCTTCTACTTCAATTGGTGTAGGTGCCACGGGAACAACTTCCTGTGCCCTGATACACACTGGTTGAAGTGATGGTTCAATAACCATATCAAGTCTCCACCATCCTCCCACTCAACTTTTCGAGACAAACCTTTTCTCGAGAAAGGACCTGATTCAAGAAACAATCCATATTGCTTTCGGATCTGAATTAGGAGGTATACCCAACTGTTTTGGGTGTCCTATGAAGATGCATTTTATCCGCTTTGGGTTCGAGCTTATCAATCCTGAAAAAAAATTCACATAAGCATCGCAGCCCCAAACCTTTAAGAAACGACAACTTAGGTTTCTCTAAACCATAATTCATACGGTGTCATCTCAACGGAATTACGTGGTGCCCTATTTAAAGTGAATGTGGTTGTCTCTAATGCCCAACCCATGAACGATAGTGGTAACTCGATAAGAGACATCATGGTATGCATCATATCCAATAGGGTGCAGTTATGATGTTCGGACACACCATCACACTATGGTGTTCCAGGCGGTATTAATTGCAAAACAATTTCCACAATGTCTTAATTGTGTGCCAAAACTTGTAACTCAGATATTCATCTCTATGATCATATCATAGACATTTTATCCTCCTGTCACAATGATCTTCTACTTCGCTCTGAAATTACTTGAACCATTCAATAATTCAGACTTGTGTTTCATCAAGTAAATATTCTCAACAACTACTCGAATCATCTGTGAAGTAAGAACATAACGATATCCACTACATACCTCAGCACTTATTGGATTGCACACATCAAAATGTGTTACTTCCAACAAGTTTCTATCTTGTTCCATTTTACTAAAACCGAGGATTTCAGTCATCTTGCCCATGTGGTATGATTTGCATGTCTCAAGTGATTCAAGATCAAGTGAGTTCAAACGGTCCATTTGCATGGAGTTTCTTCATGCATATACACCAATAGACATGGTTCGCATGTCTCAACTTTTCAAAACCGAGTGAGCCCAAAGATCCATCAACATGGAGCTTCTTCATGCGTTTTATACCGATATGACTTACGTGGCAGTGCCACAAGTAGGTGGTACTATCATTACTATCTTTTGGCATGAACATGTGTATCACTACGATCGAGATTCAATAAACCATTCATTTTAGGTGCAAGACCATTCAAGGTATTATTCAAATAAACAGAGTAACCATTATTCTCCTTAAATGAATAACCGTATTGCGATAGACATAATCCAATCATGTCTATGCTCAACGCAAACACCAATCTCGATGGTAGAGGGAGCGTGCGATGCTTGATCATATCAACATTGGAAACACATATCGTCAGCTCACCTTTAGCTAATCTCCGTTTATTCCGTAGCCTTTATTTCGAGTTACTAACACTTAGCAACCGAACCGGTATCTAATACCCCGGTGCTACTAGGAATACTAGTAAAGTACACATTAACATAATGTATATCCAATATACTTCTATCGACCTTGCCAGCCTTCTCATCTACCAAGTATCTAGGGTAATTCTGCTCCAGTGGTTGTTCCCCTTATTACTGAAGCACTTAGTCTCGGGTTTGGGTTCAACCTTGGGTTTCTTCACTAGAGCAGCAGCTGATTTGCCGTTTCATGAAGTATCCCTTCTAGCCCTTGCCCTTCTTGAAACTAGTGGTTTCACCAACCATCAACAATTGATGCTCCTTCTTGATTTCTACTTTCGCGGTGTCAAACATCGTGACTACCTCAAGGATCATCATATCTATCCCTGATATGTTATAGTTCATCACAAAGCTCTAGCAGCTTGGTGGCAATGACTTTGGAGAAACATCACTATCCCATATGGAAGATCAACTCCCACTCGATTCAAGTGATTGTTGCACTCAGACAATCTGAGCACAAGCTCAACGATTGAGCTTTTCTCCGTTAGTTTGCAGGCTAAGAAAATCGTCGGAGGTCTTATACCTCTTGACGTGGGCACGAGCCTGAAATCCCAATTTCAGCCCTCGAAACATCTCATATGTTCCGCGACATTTCGAAAACGTCTTTGGTGCCTCAACTCTAAACCGTTTAACTGAACTATCACGTAGTTATCAAAACGTGTATGTCCGATGTTCACAACATCCACAGACGAGGTTTGGGGTTCAGCACACTGAGCGGTGCATTAAGGACATAAGCTTTCTACTGTCCTCATAATCGCTACTGTCAACTTTCAACTATATTTTCTCTAGGAACATAACTAAACAGTGGAACTAAAGCGCGAGCTTACGACATAATTTGCAAAGATCTTTTGACTATGTTCAGGATAATTAAGTTCAACTTATGAACTCCCACTTAGATAGACATCCCTCTGGTCATCTAAGTGATCACATGATCCGAGTCAACTAGGCCGTGTCCGATCATCACGTGAGACGGACTAGTCATCATCGGTGAACATCTTCATGTTGATCGTATCTACCATACGACTCATGCTCGACCTTTCGGTCTTCGTGTTCCGAGGCCATGTCTGCACATGCTAGGCTCGTCAAGTTAACCCTAAGTGTTTTCGCTGTGTAAAACTGTCTTACACCCGTTGTATGTGAACGTAAGAATCCATCACACCCGATCATCACGTGGTGTTTAGAAGCGACGAACTGTAGCAACGGTGCACAGTTAGGGGAGAACACTTCTTGAAATTTTGTAAGGGATCATCTTATTTACTACCGTCGTCCTAAGCAAACAAGATGCATAAACATGATAAACATCACATGCAATCAAATAGTGACATGATATGGCCAATATCATTTTGCTCCTTTTGATCTTCATCTTCGGGGCTCCATGATCATCATCGTCACCGGCACGACACCATGATCTCCATCATCATGATCTCCATCATCGTGTCTTCATGAAGTTGTCACGCCAACAACTACTTCTACTTCTATGACTAACGCGTTTAGCAATAAAGTAAAGTAGTTTACATGGCGTTCTTCAATGACACGCAGGTCATACAATAAATAAAGACAACTCCTATGGCTCCTGCCGGTTGTCATACTCATCAACATGCAAGTCGTGAATCCTATTACAAGAACATGATCAATCTCATACATCACATATCATTCATCACATTCTTCTTGGCCATATCACATCACATAGCATACCCTGCAAAAACAAGTTAGACGTCCTCTAGTTGTTGTTGCATGTTTTACGTGGCTGCTATGGGTTTCTAGCAAGAACGTTTCTTACCTACGCAAGACCACAATGTGATATGCCAATTGCTATTTACCCTTCATAAGGACCCTTTTCATCGAATCCGTTCCGACTAAAGTGGGAGAGACTGGCACCCGCTAGCCACCTTATGCACCAAGTGCATGTCAATCGGTGGAACCTGTCTCACGTAAGAGTACTTGTAAGGTCGGTCCGGGCCGCTTCATCCCACAATACCGTCGAAACAAGATTGGACTAGTAACGGTAAGCATATTGAACAACATCAACGCCCACAACTACTTTGTGTTCTACTCGTGCAAAGAATCTACGCAATAGACCTAGCTCTGATACCACTGTTGGGGAACGTAACAGAAATTCAAAATTTTCCTACGTGTCACCAAGATCTATCTATGGAGAGACCAGCAACGAGTAGAAAGAGAGTGCATCTACATACCCTTGTAGATCGCTAAGCGGAAGCGTTCAAGTGAACGGGGTTGATGGAGTCGTACTCGTCGTGATTCAAATCACCGATGATCCTAGTGCCGAACGGACGGCACCTCCGCGTTCAACACACGTATAGCCCGGTGACGTCTCCCACGCCTTGATCCAGCAAGGAGAGAGGGAGAGGTTGAGGAAGACTCCATCCAACAGCAGCACAACGGCGTGGTGGTGGTGGAGGAGCGTGGCAATCCAGCAGGGCTTCGCCAAGCACCATGGGAGAGGAGGAGTAGGAAGAGAGGTAGGGCTGTGCCAGAACTTCGTGTATAGCTCCCATGCGCGTCCCCACTATATATAGGGGTGGAGGGGCTGGTTTCTTGCCCTCCAAGTCCATTGGGGCGTTGGCCAAGGTGGGAGGAAAGAAATCTCATTATTTCCTTCCCCACCGATTGTTATCCCCCCTTTTTAGGGATCTTGATCTTATCCCTTCGGGATATGATCTTATTCCTTCTAAGGGGGGATCTTGGTGCGCCTTGACCAGGGGTGTGGGGCCTTGCCCCCACTACCCACGTCCATGTGGGTTCCCCCATGCAGGTGGGCCCCACTCCGGAACCTTCTAGAACCTTCCCGGTACAATACCGAAAATCCCGAACATTTTCCGGTGGCCAAAATAGGACTTCCCATATATAAATCTTTACCTCCGGACCATTCCGGAACTCCTCGTGACGTCCGGGATCTCATCCAGGACTCCGAACAACATTCGGTAACCACATACAAACTTCCTTTATAACCCTAGCGTCATCGAACCTTAAGTGTGTAGACCCTACGGGTTCGGGAGACATGTAGACATGACCGAGACGTTCTCCGGTCAATAACCAACAGCGGGATCTAGATACCCATGATGGCTCCCACATGTTCCACGATGATCTCATCGGATGAACCACGATGTCAAGGACTTAATCAATCCCGTATTCAATTCCCTTTGTCTATCGGTATGTTACTTGCCCGAGATTCGATCGTCGGTATCCAATACCTTGTTCAATCTCGTTACCGGCAAGTCACTTTACTCGTTCCGTAACACATCATCCCATGATCAACTCCTTGGTCACATTGCGCATATGATGATGTCCTACCGAGTGGGCCCAGAGATACCTCTCCGTTTACACGGAGTGACAAATCCCAGTCTCGATCCGCATAAAACAATAGATACTTTCGGAGATACCTGTAGTGCACCTTTATAGTCACCCAGTTACGTTGTGACGTTTGATACACCCAAAGCACTCCTACGGTATCCAGGAGTTACACGCTCTCATGGTCGAAGGAAGAGATACTTGACATTGGCAAAGCTCTAGCAAACGAACTACACGATCTTTGTGCTAGGCTTAGGATTGGGTCTTGTCCATCACATCATTCTCCTAATGATGTGATCTCGTTATCAACGACATCCAATGTCCATAGCCAGGAAACCATGACTATCTGTTGATCACAACGAGCTAGTCAACTAGAGGCTCACTAGGGACATATTGTGGTCTATGTATTCACACGTGTATTACGATTTCCGGATAATACAGTTATAGCATGAATAAAAGACAATTATCATGAACAAGGAAATATAATAATACTTTTATTATTGCCTCTAGGGCATATTTCCAACAGTTAATTCATATAATATGTGAGTATATTGGATGTTATAAGATATTATATAATGGGACCGAGGGAGTGTTGTATTACATCATTGTGCAGTTGTTGTTTAGCTTCTAATATTAACTTGGTGCTTTTTAGGTACATATGTGATCCGTGCTTCGACCTTTTCTACGTATGGGGCAATGAAATATTGATGAACTAACATCAAGTGAGGAAGCTGATAAAGATTGTTAGTAAAATGGGTCTAAAGACAAGATGGTAAGTAAGAACTTTGCAGTCTTCTTTTTACTGCCCATAATGAGTTGTGTTAGATGACTGTCGGGGGTTGGGTACGACATATGCCAAAGGATGGCTTATCATGGTGGGAGCGAGTAGAACATCGCCGGTGCCCGGAAGCGGGATGAGGCAAAGACATGCACGCCGGCGGAACTTACCCAGCTTCAGGGCTCTCCGAGGAGATAACACCCCTACTGCGGCTCTGCGGGGTCTCCGCATGGTCACTATGGCAAAGTGGTTACAATGGTGCTCCTGGAGCTGTTTCTGGAGGTAGGAGAGGGCGAGGCTAGCTCTCTCCTTCCTATGCTCTAAGGTCTATCTCTATCTGGGTCCGAACCCTTAGCATGGGCTTCCCGGGGGGTTTATATAGGCCTACCCCCTAGGGGTACAATGGTAATCTGGCTGGGCGCGGGTCCCAGCCGTCTGTCTCTCAGGCCATCGTCCTCTCTGCTGACTACAGGGGCCCGCCGACTGGCGGGCCCCACGGATAGGCCTGATACTGTAGCGGTACTCCTGATGACGCTGGCTTGGTCTTGTGGTTATGGCAACAGCGCCGCCGTCCGGCGTGCATTCACTGTCGCCATTCCCCGTCTTGTCTGTTTAATGGAGTGCGGGGCCCGTGGGAGGGGTCGGCCGACTCCGGGGGGCTGACTCCCACGGGTCCGTCTTCAGGGCGCTCGTGCCGTCTTTTGTCTACCCACTGACAGGCGACCCCGCCGTCCTTGGGTCGTATAGGCAGGCGTCGTGGGCACAGTGCGCCGCCCACTGTGGCTGAGGTCAGGGCAGGCATGGCAACAGTGCCGCGCCTCGCCGGAGATCTTCAGCGATACGGCTTACTGTAGCCATGCCAGCCCCTTGTAAGCAGGGGGGACGGTCATGCCGTAGCTGTACCCCGCCTCGCCCTTCGAGACGAGAGTGGAGTCGCGGGCCGACTCTCCCTAGCCGGCCTCTCTGGAAGCCGCCGGCCATGAGTCGGCTTATCTCGGAGTCGCCGTCCGGGACTCGGCATAACTTGGAGTCGTCCCTGGGACTCGGCATAACTTGGAGTCGTCCCTGGGACTCGGCATAAGCGGCGCTACTCATCCCAATGTCTTGTAAGGTTCTGGGACTCGGGTTAGCCTACCCGTGGCCCATTACTCCGACAGTAGTCCCCGAAGCTGGTGAGGCTCCATGGATACCGCGTCGTGGGGCCTCAACAGTTTCATTCTTCTAGGACTTCGCTTTCCGTCTTCCTTCTGGCCGACTGTCCGAAAGTCGGATTCGCAGAGGGCCGTCTTGCTTCGTAGAGAGTTCGAAAGTCGTGGCGGGAGACCAGGCGGCGTGCTTGACACGCTTCCCCGCGGCCGCCCGCCGCGGTTCTATCGCGCGGTGCCACGTGGCAAGGATAGTCTGCCTACCCACGCGCGCTACGGGACGGGCTGTTAGGCGGGGCCCGCCACTACCGCGCCTCGGCACGCGAACGGATCCGTTGTGGCCATGCGGACGGTTGGGTTTCCCACGTCGTTACTGCGCGCAGTAACTTCGTGGGGTAAATTGTGGGGGGCGTGGGGCCCTGCGCGTAGTTAATCCCACACCCGCCCCATCGGCTTCTCAGCCCTCAAGGCTATAAGTAGGCGGGGGGAGTGGAGCGGCAAGCACGCGCGCCCATCTTCCCCGCTCCCCCGCCTTCTCTTGCCTCCTTTCCTTCCTCTTGCCGCCGTCGAGCAGAAACACCCCGCACCAACTGCGATGAGCTCTTCCTCCGCCGCCGAGGCTCCCGCCGTGCGCTCCGGTGTGTGGGACGGCTCGGAGGTGGATGATGACCACATTGAGTTCCTCCGCAGGACGCGCCGCCTCCCCGGCGCAGACCTCGTGCGCGCCTGTGCCGCGCTGGAGGGGGAGATATTGCCGGCGCCGGAGGAGGGCGAGCGGGTCATCTTCCGCTCGCACCTCATGCGCGGCCTGGGGCTGCCGGCGAGCGGCTTCTTCCGTTCCTTCCTGAAGTTCCACGGGCTCCAGCCGCACCACCTCCCCCAAACACGGTGGTGCTGCTGTCTGCCTTCGCCACCCTGTGCGAAGGCTTCCTCGGCGTCCTCCCCACCATCGAGCTGTGGGGAGAATTCTTCTCATCCAAGCTCGGCACGCACGTCGTCGGCGTGCCGGCTCAATGCGGCACCTTCATCGCGATGCGGCGGTCAACGGCCGACAATCCGTTCCCCGCCATCGCGTTAATCAAATCGGTGAAGATGTGGCAATGGTCGTACTTCTACGTGAAGAGCGTCGCCCCCGACGGGGACTGGGTCAATTTTCCGCCTTATGAAGCCGGCTCACAGGCTGGGAGGCTCCCCAGCTGGTCTCATCGAGCCAAAACACTGACTCCCGCCGGAGCCGCCGCCATGGCGTGGCTCCGAGTTCTGACGCAGTCAGAGGGCCTCGTTGGGGCCGACTTGTTGGCCGCCTTTGTGGTGCGCCGAGTCCTCCCTCTTCAAGGCCGGCCTCATCTGATCAGTCAGATGAGCGACCACCGGGACCCGAGTCGGATGTGCACCAGGGAAATGCCCCACGCAGAGGTGGCAAACATGGTGAACCATATCGCGAACTGCGAGCTCGGGGAGGACTGGCAGTTCGGCAAGGAGCCGTACTCGCGCGCCAACCCCCCTCCAGTGGTAAGTCGCATCTCTTTATTGCTTTGTCTTCTTCATAACCGACTCCGACTTCTGATTTTCATTGGTTTCTCTGAATTAGAACCCCCTCATGCAGCCCGCAGCCGGCGTCACGAGACCGCCCCGCGAGTTCGTCCCCGACCGAGCGGAGAGCGACGTTGACGACCCCGACTTGGGGGCGGCGGCGATGGAAGCCGATGCCGAAGGCAGGGGAGGAGGAGCGGGAGGCGGCCTCAGGCCCTCAGCCACCTTCGCCGACTGGTCCGATGACGACGCCGAGGGGGAAGTCGTCCCGCGCCACCAGCCAAGGGTCGGCCCATCGGGCGCGGGTTCCTCCGTCGGCCTGGCCGGCCAAGGCGGTTTGAAGAGGTGCCAGACTGGGCCGAGTTCATTCGGCGGCAAGCCGAAGAAGCTCAAGGGGGCCACCGCCGCGACCAAACGGGAGGAGGCGGCAGCTAGGGCCAACCGCTTCCGAAAGGAAGTGAAGAGGCCGCCGCTAGTCTCTGCGTAAGTGTTTCCTCCTTTGTCTTTCCTCGGTGAATCTCGTCCGAGTTTCTCTTTTTCATTCCTTTTTTGCTTCAGGGCTCCCCTCACCCTTGAGAGGGTCGCCGTCCCCTCCGTCATGGGGTCGGCGGAGACGTCAGCCAACACTCGGCGGGTTGACCCTGCTGCCGACCTCCGGGAGGCGACGGAGCGAAACGCGCGGGAGAAGCGCTACGAGGAGGAGGCCGACCGCTTGGAGAAAGTGGAGGCCGAGAAGGCGGCGGCCTCCGCCCAGAAAAAACTGGAAGAGGCCGAAGCCGCCGCAGCAGCAAGGCAGCAAGCCGAGGAGGCCGCGTGCCTCCAGTCGGCGTTGTTCGTCACCCCACTGTCCTCGGCGCCGCTGCCCCCAGAGTTCACGGGGCAGACTAGAGAAGCCGGCGCCGAGAACCCCATTGTGGAGAAGGAAAGCGGCGAGGCCTCCATGTCGGACACGCTCGTGCCGCCACCGCCGCCTCCATCGCCGTCTGGGAGAGCGCACGGCAAACAGCCGGCGGGCCCGCCAGTGCTGCCGACTGCCGACGAGGCCGAGGCGAGGCTGCTTCTCCAAGTCGCCTCGCCAGTGCGCCGCCGTCTTGAGAAGGCGACCTCGGCGCCGTGACCCCGGGAGACCAGTGCCGCCAGCTCGGCAATCCCAGACGCCGAGGCGACAAGCGCCGTGCCCGTTGGGTGGTTGCGCGGAGGCGGCACAGGGCCACTGAACGAAGCGCTTCTGGATGTCCAGGCAAAGCTGTGAGCTGAAGGCGACGCCCTTCAAACCTGCACCAGGGCGCATCTAGCAGCGCAAACGGCCGTCCGAGTATGTTTCCCTTTTCTTTTTTATTCTTGTTTTTCTCTGTGGGGGCGCGCCAGCGCACCCACTGGGTGTAGTCCCCGAGTTTCGGGCCGGCTGCTGAGCAGGCAGTTCGGAACTCCCTCTGGCGAGTTCCAAATATTAACTTTGTCTGAAATGCTTATTGCAGGAGTATCACAACCTCCGTGCTACCGCCTTTAACCGCAATGTTGAGAAGTTAGGCAGGCGGACTGCCGACTTGTCCGAGAGCCGGGGTGAGTCCTTCTTTTTCGCGGGGGCGCGCTGGCGCACCCGCGGGCTGTAGTCCCCGAGATTCGGGCTGACTGCTGAGCAGTCGGGCCGGATCTTCTCAGCGACTTTCTTTGTTGATGACTTATCGTCTTTCGTCTTTTTTCTTCTTCAGAGGCCAACGCTGCTCTTCAGCAGCAGCTGGGCGAGGCCAACACCGCCTTGCGCGCCAAGGAGGAGGAGTGCAGCAAACTTGCCGCAGAGCGCGACCTGCTGGCTGCGCAGCTGGCCGAGCAGAAGGAGCTGCTCAAGAAGGCGCAGGACGAGGCCGAGAAGAAGGAGGCTGCTCTCCTGGCCGAGTTCAAGAGCGAGCGCTCCTCCTGGACTGACAGGGAGGCGATGCTGACCTCCGGCTTCCATGAGATCGAGGACATCGTCGATGGTGAGTTTCTTTTCTTCCTTTCTTTGTTCGAGCTTTCGACTATAGGTCGAGCCAATTTCTGGTTTTTTGGACTCGCTTCTTTTTTGTCTTGGCAGACTTCTTCCCTGGCCACTCGCAGGCAGTCACTCAGGCCATCAAGGCTGATCACGAGATGCGGAGGGCAAGCGGCGCGGAGATCGCCGCTAACGCCCCCCGAACCGTCGATGAGCAGCTTCTGAGCATCGAGGCCCGTCTTCGTCTGGCCTATCGGCTGATGCGCCGGCTTTAGCGTGCCGGCGCCCAGGCGGTTGCCGCTCTGTGGCCAGACATGTCGGCCCTGCGCACCGCCAGTTGGACCGCCGATTGGCTGGAGGTCGCAGCTGGCCATCTTGAAGCTTGGAAGGGTTCCTCGGCCCGGGCCGGAGCGCGCCGGGCCTTAGAATTCGTCAAGGCGTGGTATCCGGGGCTGGACCTGGACCGGCTGGCCGCGTTCCGGTCAGAGGCCCAGGCAGAGTTGGTGGCAGTGGAGGGTGCCCTTGTCGAGTGTGCGGTGGCAATTGCCGACTACACGGACACCAGTGTCTTCGTCCCCGAGCGGGCTGCAGGCGGCGAGGAGGTGCCGCCAGAGTGGTTCGGATGAACCCGGACTTCGGTGAGGACTCGGTGGAGGTGATTGACTCCAGCACCGAGGAGGAAGGCGAGGCGGAGGACGAAGGCGAGACGGAGGTGCCAGAAGACGGAGCGGGCGGCCAGCCTCAGCTCGACCGCGCCTCCAGCAACGAGCCGCGTCCAGAGAAGGCGACTGCCACTGGAGGCGATCAAACCGAGACCGCCCAGCCGGCCGCCCCGGCGCCTGACTGCCGTCTCCTCCGATCCTCCGATCCCAGATGCCGCCTCCTAGGTTGCCGTTTTCGCCTCTTCTTTATCTGTCTTAGTAATCTTTTGGAAAACTTTGTTAAATTCGAACAGTTCCACCCGCGGGGTGTATCTTGAACTTCTACTCGAAGATTCGACCAAGGGCCTATGTAAATATTTATCCGAGTTCTATCTTTCCTTGCTTATTACTCTTTAGGCTTTTCCCTTTGCCGCCTTCCTTTAGTCGCTGCCTTGCCAGTCGGACAACCGCTCTGCGGACTGTCGCTGGATCAAATGCTTGGCTACTTTGGGAAGGCAAGTACTCGGCCATTTTAGAGTCTTCTTTAACAAGTTGGATAGAAGGCGGCGAGCCGACTACTAAAGAGTCGGCTGTCTCTAATAGAGGCTAGTATAAAGCGGCAAGCCGACTACTCATGAGTCGGCTTTTTTGCCTCAGAGATGCTGGAGGCCGTCTTACGCTATGTTCGTGCTTTGGGTCCTTAGCCATTTTTCGTGTGGGCGCCCGTTCCTCCTCACTCCTGCCCACCACGCAGTCGCTCTGCGAGCTGCGGCTTTGCCAGGAGACGGATTAGGCACCGCACACTACTTGTCTGACTGCGGGAAGCTCCTCATAGCGCGAGGCGGCGAGTCCGCGGGCCGACTAGTCGGGCCCGGTGCCAAGCGGCTTTTAACAAAGAGTAATATACTCAAAGGCATAATTCTTATCATACAGATAACAAAAAGGGCAGTCCCCGAGCTCGTCTCGGGGGGCCCAAGGTCTTGGTACTTTAATACAAAAGGGTAGCGTGATACATACTGCATCAACTTTAAAATCTTCGGAGAAGATTTGCATTCCACGGGCGTTCTGTCTCTTCGCCGGAGTCATCCCTCTTGCGCGCTCGGGGCTTCTGAGCATCGATCAGGTAGTAGGAGTCATTTCCCAGCACCTTGCTGATGATGAAGGGGCCTTCCCAAGGCGCCGACAGCTTGTGCTGGCCGGCTGTTCGCTGGATCAGTCGGAGCACAAGGTCGCCCTCTTGGAAAGATCTTGGCATGACCTTCCTGTTGTAGTATCGGCGCAGACTCTGCTGGTAGATGCTGGACCGGCTGAGTGCCAACAGCCGGCCCTCTTCCAGCAGATCGACGCCGTCTTGACGTGCTTCTTCTGCTTCTTCCTCGTGTACATAGTGACTCGCGGGGAGTCGAACTCTATGTCCGTCGGGATGACGGCTTCGGCACCGTAGACGAGGAAGAAGGGTGTGAAGCCGGTTGACTTGTTTGGAGTCGTGCGCAGACTCCAGAGGACGGCCGGCAGTTCCTCAAGCCAGCAGCCCAGCGGCACAACCAGTCGAGGCTTGATGCCGGATAAGATGAGGCCGTTTGCCCGCTCCACCTGGCCATTTGACTGCGGATGGGCAACAGACGCTAAGTCCAGTTGGATGCCCTGTGTCGCGCACAAACGGGCCAAGGCGCCTTTTGCAAAATTTGTGCCATTGTCGGTGATGATGCTATGCGTGATGCCGTACCGAGTCGTGATGTCGGCGATGAAAGTCACTGCAGTCGGACCATTCAACTTCTTGATGGGTTTCACTTCTATCCACTTGGTGAACTTGTCCACTGCAACAAGTAGATGAGTCAAGCCACCTCGCGCCGTCTTGAATGGTCCCACCATGTCCAGGCCCCAGACTGCAAAGGGCCAGGCGATGGGGATAGTCTTGAGTGCAGAAGCTGGCTGAAGTGGCTTGGAATGGAACATCTGGCACCCCTTGCACTTTTGGACTAACTCTTTGGCCTCTTCCAGGGCAGTTGGCCAGAAGAAACCGTGCCGGAAGGTTTTGGCGACGAGTGCCCTTGAGGCCGCATGGTGGCCGCACTCGCCTTCGTGGATGTTTCTGAGAATTGCTTGGCCTTGTTCTGCCTTGACACAGCATTGGTAGACGCCAGTGACGCTGCGCCTGGCCAGCTCTCTGTTGACTATGGTATAAGCTGCTGCTCGGCGTTGCACTTGCCGAGCCAAGATTTCATCAGTTGGCAGCTCTCTGTTTACTAGGAACTTTAGGATGGGCTGGGCCCATGAGGGTGCTGCTATTTCTTCAACTGCCACTAGTGCGACTTGGACAAGGGCGGCTGGGCTGGGAGGCGGCGGGTTGGAGTCCGCAGCCGCTTGCTGACTTGACGAAGTCCCCGGGCCGACTGGAGCAGTCCCCAGGCCGAGTTCTGGAGTCTTTGGTCTTGTCACCGCAGTCCCCGGGCCGGGTTCTGAAGTCCCCGGGCCGGCTTTGACTGTGGCTTTCTTGGAGTCGGATTCGACTTCTTCGGGTGGAGCCGGCACAAAGATTGAGTCTGATTCTGGTGACGGCTTGATAGACGGCTTGAGGAGGCGCCGAAGGGCGATGCCGGATGGTATTTCTTGGTGGGTGGAGCCGATTCGTGCCAAGGCGTCTGCTTGGTCGTTGTCATTCCTTGGCATGTGGAGGAACTCGCACCCCTCGAAGTATCCGCTGAGTTGCTGCACAAGGAATCGGTAGCTTGCCATGTTTGCGTCCTTGGCGTCCCAATCGCCAGATGATTGCTGGACCACCAAGTCAGAGTCGCCATAACACAGGATCCGGCGAATGCCGAGTTCTTTGGCCAGCCGGAGCCCGTGGATGAGCGCCTCGTACTCGGCCACGTTGTTGGAGGCGGCGAAATGAATCTGCAACGCATATCTGAGCTTGTCACCCTTGGGGGAAGTGAGGACGACGCCGGCTCCCAGGCCGGTGCGCATCTTGGAGCCATCAAAGTGCATCCGCCAATGGGTGGAGTCGGGCGCTGGTGGCAGATACTGGGTCTCGGCCCAATCAACGAGGAAGTCGGCCAGTGCTTGCGACTTGATGGCGGTGCGGGGCTCGTAGTAGATGGTGTAGGGAGCCAGGTCGATGGCCCATTTGGCCACTCAGCCAGAAGCATCTCGGCTTCCGATGATCTCGGCTAGTGGGGTTGTGCAGACCACAGTGATTGGATGCTCCTGGAAGTAAGGCTTCAATTTCTTGGCGGCAAAATGCATGCCGTAGCACATCTTCTCGTAGTGGGGGTAGTTCTGCTTGGAGGCCGACAGTACCTCGCTCAGGTAATATACCGGTCTCTGGACAGGTAGCGCCTTGCCTTCCTCCTTGCACTCGACTACAATGACTGTGCTGACTACCCGGCTGGTGGCGGCAATGTATAGGAGCATGGGCTCTTTGGGAGTCGGAGCCGCCAGCACAGGGGGAGTAGTCAACATCTTCTTCAGTTGAAGAAAGGCCTCGTCCGCCTTGGGAGTCCATTCAAAAAAGGTTGTCTTCTTCATGAGCTGATACAAGGGGAGAGCCTTCTCGCCCAACCAACTGATGAATCGGCTGATGGACGCCAAACAGCCGGTGAACTTCTGCACATCTAACAGTCGTCTGGGTGCTTCCATCCTCTCGATGGCCTTGATCTTCACAGGGTTGCACTCTATGCCGCGTTCGGAGACCAGGAAACCAAGGAGCTGGCCGGCTTGTACTCTGAAGATGCATTTCTCGGGGTTGAGCTTGATCTGGAATCGGCGCAGGTTCTCAAAGGTTTCCTTGAGGTCTTCCAACAGAGTTCCACGTTTCTCCGTCTTCACCACCACGTCATCTACGTACACGTGGGCATTTCTGCCGAGTTGCTTGAGGAGGCACTTCTGCATGCAACGCTAAAAGGTGGCGCCGGCATTCCTCAAGCCGAACGTCATGGTCAGGTAGTAGAAGGCACCAAACGACGTGATGAAGGCGGTCTTCAGTCTGTCAGCCGGGTTTAGCTTGATCTGGTGATATCCTGAATATGCATCTAAGAAACTCAACAGCTCGCATCCGGCTGTGGAGTCTATCACCTGATCAATTCTCGGCAGAGCGAATGGGTCCTTGGGACAGGCTTTATTGAGACTTGTGTAGTCGATACACATCCGCCACTGCTTGTTTTTCTTCAGCACCAGTACTGGGTTTGCTAGCCACTCTGGGAAAAACACTTCCATGATGAAGCCGGCTGCCAGGAGCCGGGCTATTTCTTCTCCAACAACTCTTCTCTTTTCTTCTGACAGGCGGCGCAAGGGCTGCCTGATGGGCTTCACATCAGATCGGACATGTAATTTGTGCTCGGCGAATTCCGTCGGTACACCAGGCATGTCTTTAGGGGACCATGCGAAGATGTCTCGATTCTCACGGAGGAAATCGACGAGCTCGCCTTCCTATTTGCTGTCAAGGTTTGTGCCCATGACAGCGTACCTCTCCGGGTGCTCCGGGTCCAAAGGTATCTTCTTCGTTTCTCTGGTCGGCTTGAATGATCCTTCTGCTTCCGACTCCTTGGGGTCGGGCGACAACTCAGGCTGCTTGCCGGCCATCGCCACGACCCGATCAAGAAGCCGTTTCTCAGCTGCGATCACCAAGGACTTGGCCAGCCGACTGCTTTTGTCCGCGCAAGCGGATGACTTTCTGTAGTCGCCAGCCACGGTCAGAATTCCCTTGGAACTCGGCATCTTCATCTTGAGGTAGGCGTAGTGGGGGACAACCATGAACTTGCCCAGAGCTGGTCGGCCAAGCAACGCATGGTACGGGCTTTCAAGGTCCACCACCTCAAACCAAATTGGCTCTCGGCAGAAATGATCTTTGTCCCCAAAGAGGACATCTATCAGGATCTTGCCGATTGGTGAGCAGGGAAGGCCAGGAACAATGCCGTGGAACACAGTCCGGCTGCTCTGAAGCTGTCTTCGCTTGATTCCTAACTTCTCCATCGTATCCTTGTACAGGATGTTGATACTGTTGCCTCCATCTATCAGCACTCACGAAAAGCGAGCGGCCCGCCTGTCTGTGGCGAGTGTGGCACCTAAGACCAAGGCGTAGGAGCCTGGACTCGGCATTACCTCTGGGTGATCGGCTCTGCTCCAACTGATGGGCCTTTCGGACCAGTGCATGAATTCTGGAGTGCTTGACGCGACTGCGTTCACCTCTTGCTGCTGTTGGCGCCTGCTGGGCCGGTCGTCTGCCACACTTGTGAACACCACATAGGCTCCGTGCTCATCTGGGAACTCGTCTTGTATCGCGCCGACTGGCCTGACAGCCGGCTGCTGGGGCGGCTGTGGTGGAGGCGGCCCAGCAGGTGGGGGAGGGAGTAGGCCGTCTCCCTTGGCGATTCTGGTCAGCCAGTGGCATTTCCAGGTGGTGTGGTTTGACGCTTCGCCGCTGTGGAACTTGCAGGGGCCATCCAGGGTCTGCTCGTAGGAGAAAGCCGGCAACCAGTTGGACTTGCCGCCCTTCTGCCGCTTCAACGGAGGCGGTCCCTCCGGCTGTTGGTCTTCGACTGTCGCCACTTGCCGGCTGTTGGAAGCCGGCTATGGGGCCTTGCGCTTGTGGTCGTTCTGCTGTTGCCGCCGACTGGTGTCCCCAGCCAAAGTTCTTGGAGCCTGAGGGGCGACTTTGCCAGTCGCGTTGACTTGAATCTCCGCCTTCATGGAGGAGTCGGCCGTGGCGTATTTGTCTGCTGTGATCAGCAGTTCATCGAGGGTCTCCTGCTCGTCGCAGAGAAGCTTGTGCTTGAGGAGGGTGCCTTCTCTGCACCCGGCAGTAAAGTACTCGATAGCCTGCACCTCGTGCACGCCCTCGCAGGAGTTCCGGAGCTCGCCCCAGCGCGTGAGGTAGTCGCGAGTGGATTCGTTGGGGCCTTGCACGCACAAAGAGAGTTGGCGAGGCTTGGGAGGTTGCTTGTACGTGCTCGTGAAGTTGCGGACGAAGGCCTCAGTGAAGTCGACCCAGTTGTTGATGCTGTGAGGCTTCAGACTATTCAACCATGTCCGGGCCGAGCCCTGGAGCATGAGCGGGACATATCTTACCGCAACACGCTTGTTGTCGTTCGCTATATTGACGGCTCTGGAGTAATCGATCAGCCAGTCCTCCCGCTTCACGGTGCCGGTATATTTGGGCATGTCTCGGGGGAGCATGAACCCTTTGGGGAAGGGCTCATCTCGGATGCGGGGTCCAAAACAGGGAGGACCCAACTCGTCTTCTTCTTCCAGCGCCAGGGATCGGTGGAGTCGGTCGATCCGGTGGCGGGCGTCGTTCTCTCCGACTCCCTCTCGGCGGCCGAGGCGGTCGCCGAGAGTCGGATGTTCCACGGGCGGCGGGGAGACTCGCCTTTCTCTGCGAGGAGGGGGAGGCAGATAGTCGTCCCGCCGTTCCACCGCTTTGGGGTGGCCGTCTTGGTCGCGCTCGATGGTGATGCGAGTCCGACTGTGGCTGACAGCCGGCTCCTTGTCCTTCTTTCCGCGGGCCCCGCCAGTCGGTGTCCGAGATGTCGTGCCTTGGTCTCGGCGGGGTGGCGGGTCATTGTTTTGTCACTGCGGCGCCTCTGTGCGGCAGCCGGCTTCATTCTGCGCGGCAGCTGCGTCGAGGAGCTGCTGAACTCGCTCCGTCATCATGCGGCGCTCTTCACCCTCGAAGTTGTCGAGCTCGTCTGCCGCCGCCTGGGCATGGCATACACAGGGCGATCAGCCCCGAACAGATTCGCGATTGCCACGCCGCGTTGTCGGACCGCGCCTAGGCGGCTATGCCCAGTCGGAGCTGGCGAGCCGCCCACGGCGCGATCCATCTCGCGCTGGTAGGCTTCTAACAAGCGCCTCATGCTTGCCAACTTCTTCGCGCCCTCGATAAGCTGAAGGCGGCGTGCCTCCAGCGTCTCGGCGTCAGCGTCTCCCGGAATCGGCACGGTGAGGTCTCGCAGAGCCGCGTCGAGCGGGTCGTGCGCTCCCTCACCGGAACGCTCGCCGTGATCGAGGACGAGAACCTCCGTGACGGTGCTTCCGCCGCTCCCCGCGCAAGGGAGGGGCTCGTCGTAGACCACCATGTTGGTGGGAAACGCGTCGAGCGACGCGGTGTCGGAGTCGTCCAGCATCGGGTCGGTGGATCCTATGGACTCCAGGTCCACGGCAGGCTCGCCGGCGACGTGGAGTTGGTCGAGGAGACCCGCGAGGAGGCTCTCGAGGCCGCTCGTGCCTGCGTCGGATGCAGGCTCGTCGGAGAGGCGAACCTCACCGATAAGCTCGGTGAGGCAACTGGCCGCGCAGGCGATCTCAGCGCCGTGCAGCGCGTCGGCGCAAACTCCATCTGGCGTGTCGGGCTGGCTGTGCTCGCCAGGGAGGAAAAGGGTTCCCGTCCAGAGCAGGTCTCCGGACGACGGTGCACCTCGCCCCATGGTGGGCGCCAAATGTCGGGGGTTGGGTACGACATATGCCAAAGGATGGCTTATCATGGTGGGAGCGAGTAGAACGTCGCCGGTGCCCGAAAGCAGGATGAGGCGAAGACATGCACGTCGGCGGAACTTACCCTGCTTCAGGGCTCTCCGAGGAGATAACACCCCTACTGCTGCTCTGCGGGGTCTCCGCATGGTCACTATGGCAAAGTGGTTACAATGGTGCTCCTGGAGCTGTTTCTGGAGGTAGGAGAGGGCGAGGCTAGCTCTCTCCTTCCTATGCTCTAAGGTCTATCTCTATCTGGGTCCGAACCCTTTGCATGGGATTTCCGGGGGGTTTATATAGGCCTACCCCCCAGGGGTACAATGGTAATCTGGCTGGGCACGGGTCCCAGCCGTCTGTCTCTCAGGCCGTCGTCCTCTCTGTCGACTACAGGGGGCCGCCGACTGGCGGGCCCCGTGGACAGGCCTGATACTGTCCTGATGACGCTGGCTTGGTCGTGTGGTTATGGCAACAGCGCCGCCGTCCGGCGTGCGTTCAGTGTCGCCATTCCCCGTCTTGTCTGGTTAATGGCGTGCGGGGCCCGTGGGAGGGGTCGGCCGACTCCGGGGGGGCGACTCCCACGGGTCCGTCTTCAGGGCGCTCGTGCCGTCTTTTGTCTACCCACTGACAGGCGACCCCGCCGTCCTTGGGTCGTACAGGCAGGCGTCGTGGGCACAGTGCGCCGCCCACTGTGGCTGAGGTCAGGGCAGGCATGGCAACAGTGTCGCGCCTCGCCGGAGATCTTCAGCGATACGGCTTACTGTAGCCATGCCGGCCCCTTGTAAGCAGGGGGGACGGCCACGCCGTGGCCGTATCCCGCCTCGCCCTTCGAGACGAGGATGGAGTCGCGGGCCGACTCTCCATAGCCGGCCTCTCTGGAAGCCGCCGGCCATGAGTCGGCTTATCTCGGAGTCGCCGTCCGGGACTCGACATAACTTGGAGTCGTCCCTGGGACTCGGCATAACTTGGAGTCGTCCCTGGGACTCGGCATAAGCGGCGCTACTCATCCCAATGTCTTGAAAGGTTTTGGGACTCGGGTTAGCCTACCCGTGGCCCATTACTCCGACAATGACAATGTGTGAATCTTTTGTCTTTGCAGTGATTCCCAAAACAGTTTACTCAAGGTTAACTCTCAAACTACACGATTGGTGGGCATGCAAAGGTTAAAGTATTTCTACCAGAACACGACGATTATCTAGATGTGTTCATGAAGACAGTGAAGGATGGGCGGTCGACCATCACAAGGGGTTGGACTAGAGTCGTGCGTGCCTTTTGCATGTAAGACGGCACAATATGGGCATTCCGCTTCAACCAGGATGTATTTCGCCTCTTTCTTTACCGTCTTTAATAGTACACGTATACAACTTTGGTTCATCATTTTTTATTTGGTGTGTATGTAATTCTTGAACATATGTACCTGTGAACCGAATAATGCATTGGTTGTTTGAACCTGATGGATATGAATAAAGCTATAGCATACTTTCAAATTCAAATCTGGTACAATTTAAAATAGCAACAATTAAATTACGTTGAAATTACTAGTGTATTCAACATTCATATGAATGTGGCATGTCACTCTCCTTCACCCTAATCTCGTTCATTGGTCCCTTCTAATCTACACCACTATGCTTCGATTGGAGATAAGTTATACACGAAAAAGATGCACATCGATGTTGTGGTTGCATTCAGGCAATAAGTTCGTGAATTCATGTATAAATGTTTGATTTTGTGTTTATGTTTGAAGCTATTTTGGATGAAATTTATCAAATTCATCGCGCATGGTCGATCGTTTGAAATTTCCTTTAACGAGTAGGCAATAGCTTCATCTTGTTGTTTCCCGCGACCTTCATGTTGTATGTATTCTAATTTGACGGCTGTAGACAAGTACATATACATCTCGCTAGTCTCTTCTAATCTCCCTAGTGTACCGTACAACGGTCCTTCGAACGTGTGGGTGTGCTCTCACGTGTCTGTGTGTGTGTTGTTCATATGAACGTGTGTGTGTGTGCGTGTACTCTGTTGTAACCTCTTTATTCACGTGCAGATGTTAACTCCTAGTAATTACTCCCTCCATTCCTAAATACTTGTCTTTCTAGACATTTTAACAAGTGACTACATATGGAGCAAAATGAGTGAATCTACACTCTAAAATATGTCTACATGCATCCGTATGTAGTAGTTATTTGAAATGTCTAGAAAGACAAATATTTAGGAACGAAAGGAGTAGGATGCATGTATGCAACCAAACGTTGTGTCATGTGTCAGCCCAGCCCAATGCAAAGGACCAGAAACTAGGGGGTTGCGTTCATGATGCATGCAACCCATATACAAGTAACCTAAAACTACATTCGTACGGCGTATCTTGCCCCAGGCTCAGGTCAGCCTTACCCATTTTTCCTTGGGAAGTGTTTAGGAACGGCGCACCGGCCGAACCGTTTCGCCGGTCCCACGCGGGCCACTCGATCGAAGCGACGCGCAGCGCATCGTACGCTCGCGCTCCTCCCGATCCCCTTCTTCCTCCTCCCAATCCCCTTCTTCCTCTTCCTCTTCCTCGCGTCGCGCCGCCCTCTTTTTCTGCCGTCTCCTCCCCACCCCTTCCCCATCCCTTCCCCCTCCTCCCCCACCCCTCGGTCGCAGCGCCACGCGCTCCCCTCCCCGCTCGGAGCTCGCGGCGACCATCCCATCCCGCCGGCGACCGAGGGAGCTCGTAGCGCCCGGATCCTCCCGCGTATACAAGTGTTGCAACCGTCACCTAGAAAAGCTTCAACACCCGTTGAAAAAAGCTTCAACCATAGACATAGAAAGCTTCAACGGCACTGCACAAAAAGGGAAAGCTGCAACCATTGTTAGATTTTGCTACTACCGGCAAAGCTTTTTGCTACATCCATCAGGTGCAACCTCGCGAGGACGACAATGATTTTTTTGCTGCAACCGTAGCAGGATTTTGCTACTACCGTTGGAGGTTTTTGCTACACCCTGCATCTTTTTTTGCTACATCCGGCATCGTTTTTTGCTGGAACCAGTCAACTGTCCGCTACGAACGCCAACGCGACAGAAGCTGCAACCAGGGTAGAGAAATGCTACAACCGGTGTATAAATTTGCTACTAGCGGCAATGGAAAAGCTTCTGAGCGGCACGAGGAGAAATCTGCCACCGCGGAAAAAAGGCTTCAATGGTGGAAAAAGCTTCAAGCGGCAGTGGAAAAGTTTCAACGAGCGGAAGAAAAAGCTTCAAGAGCTAATGACAAGAAAAGCTTCAACCGGGGGTGCCGGGCGACGACCGGCGACGAGGGCCGCGACTGGGGGCGAGGCCGGCGACAGGCGGCGATGGGACGGCGAGCGGGGGCGAGGACGGCGACCCGGCGGCGACCGGGGGCGAGGACGGCGACCGGCGGCGACCGGGGGCGAGGACGGCGACCGGGGGTGAGGACGGCGCCCGGCGGCGAGCTGGTGATACTTCAAGGTCGGGCCTCGCAGCGTCCATGGCGGATGGATGAAGGGTGATGCTGCTGTTCGTGCGTGCGAGAAAGGGGCGATGCTACTGTTCGTGCGTGCGTGATCTAACGGCTCCAGGCAAAACGATCTGACGGTTGGCAGCTGACCGGCCGAATCGTTCGGCCGGCGCACCAGCGCAGATCATCGTCCTTTTTCCTTTGCAACCTCTGAAAATCGCTACACGTAACCAAGCAGGCCCACACCGTCTCCTGCAAGCTACAGCCCATGCAAAAGGGTGTGGTGTCCATGTTGCTGCCAGTGTAGTGTAGCATTGCATGTGCCCTCTGCGAAGATGGCAAAGGAACAAACGTGCGCATCGCGGTAGAACGATAATCCCTTCCACAATATATGCATATTCGATTTTCCAAAAGCCAAACATTACTATCGTTTATCAAGTTTATTGTATAAAGTATCAACAACTAAAATAGTAAATAAATAAGATTTACAAGTATTCTTCATGATGAGTCTAATTATACTAATTTTGCATTATAAATGTTCATCTTTTCTCGTAAAAAAATGGTCAAAATAAACACATTTGACTTTTAGAAATAAAAATGCGCACTACATTGTGACACGTGGGAATACTAGTACATACCAGCACATACGAAAATGTCAACACACGATGTTTTGTTAATTTGCTGGCGACATGATTTTAATTACTTCCTACGATCTCAATATAAGGACCAGCCCCTCATTCCACCCCACTGTGACTACGAAGAAAACGACCGGTTGTTGTTCCCACAAGTAGCTAATTGCGAGCTACTTGTAAGCGACACTCGTACAGCCCCAACTTCGTGGTCCTAAAGAGAAATAGTCACAGTAAGCAAGGATCACAAAATTAATTATCTTTCTGTACTGTAAAAAGAAGTTCTGACCGCTGTACTTTGCTGCTGATCTACTACCACTGTGAATTCTGAGCACTGCTACATGGACGATATTTTTGCAGCCGATTCATGCACGACACAGAATATCAGCCATGCATCCCATTTGATCAGTGAGCTACAACCATCGATCAAGAGTGTCGTGCGATTTTCGTCCGCCATCCATCGTTTGCAGAGTTATTTCGATATCGGTCCCCTCATAGGCCATAGCCCTGTCCGGTGAAGCACTCGGGGCTACAGGACCAGCTTGAATATGGGCCAAGCCAAAAACTGCCGGTGAAGCACTATAGTGGGATGCCAAACCTCAGCCTCTTCAGGTTCAAGGATACTTTACCTAGGAACTACGATAGGATAGGACCCCGCCTCCTCCTCTTTGTCTCGGCCTGCCGCCGTTGGAGGGAAATTCAAACGGCGCCAAAAATTTCACATGGTTGGGGTCAGGTGCCGACAAATGGAAGCTAGCATTTGACCTGGGATTCAAACGCACACTTTGTGCTTGTGTGGTTCTGCTGCTATTTGACTTGGAGTTCTAATTTTATACACTCCAGAAATGTCACCGCAAGCTTCCATTTGCGTCGCTTACGTACTCCACCTATTTGCAAAAAAAAAAAAATCAAGTACTCCTCCTGTTGTTTAGTTGCCCATGTCTCCGCCCATGTGAGTCTGTGACATAAGCAAACAACTCATGCGTTTTTTAGTGATAAGAATAAATCATGCTTTAAATCTAATAATTTGCTCGAGGTTGACTACTCCACATGTCAGAGAATGCGCATTAAAGCCCGGCCCTGCCAGTTCAAATCTCTAGGCACATGCTGCCGGCCTGCTGCCACTGCCACTGCCATGCTCATCTTCCATATCAGTTCTAGGGCCAGTTCTTTTGGGTAATTCTTCCCAGCTTCTCCCAGAATTGTCAATTAGCTAGAAATTGTAAAAAAATATCAAGTGGCAATTCTGGGAAAAGCTGGGGAGGGGGTCAATTCTGGGAGAATTGCCCAAAAGAACTGGCCCCTAGTATAGCCCAGCAGGCCACGCGAGGAAGCGCGCCAGAGCATTTTGAATCCCCTCGTACTGCTGCTACAGGCCCGCCCAACGCTCCCGTTGGCTCCCCTCGTATTCTGCATATTCCAACAACATACTGCTACGGGCGGGGCGCCACCACGGCCATGATGGTATGGTAGAACATTACTGTACAGTATTAGTACAGTACTACACATTTTATAAGCAGAGAGTGCACTTGTTAAGCAACACCAGTGGGTGGTTTTGAGTTGATAAAGAAGGGAATGGGCGAGCAATCAGAGGCGACACGCTCGCACAACCAGCGTGACAACGAGCCGCGACCCAATCACCCGACGGGGGCCGTGCCACTGGTGCGCCACCCGGCCGGTGTGTCTCGGCAACGTGTGAGCCACATGGGCGCCGGTTGCACCAGCTCGGACGCACCCACCTTTCCACCGACGCAGACAGCAGACCACTGAACCGGACGGACGGCCAGGTTGCTACTGGTAGTAGTAGCAATGATGGTAGGTACGGTACGTGGAGTAGAGCCGTTCTAAGCGACAAAGCAAAATACAAACGACCGTACTATTACTTGGGAAGAATTTGGTCTCCCAAGAGGCTCGATACCGGCGGTTGAGAGCTAGCTCATACTACGAATTGTCTCAAAAAAATTGGCACGACTTGTAGTGGAATAAACTCAATTGCGAGAGGATTTTTGCCTAATTTCTGCATTAGAGCATAAGTTAGAGCGGAATCTCACCAATAAGTTACAGCTTGGACTGAACATTCCGAAAGTGTTTTAGCATATATCCTTCTCGGCAAGAAGTACGACAAGAATCCAAGAAAAGGCATTCCAGAAAGAAACATTTGGGAACGCGGCAATCCGCTTTGTCTGATCGTGCCATGGTGCCCTTCAACGAGATACGAATCGGATTACAATCTTCCCCCAATTCGCTGCCAAAGGCATCAATGTGTTTTCGCCACGCACACACACAAAAAGAACATCGATGCGAAAGAGAGAGAAAAGTAAGGATCAGCTCGCAAAATTCTCGACAAGTGGCGCGACCACTTTTGATCCGGACCGAGGCCTGCCCTGTACTCGACATGGAACAGGGCGAAAGCGGGAGACGGCGCCCAGAACAAAGCCAGCCACATTGACCGGGTCAGAGCAGAGCGGCACGGCGCAACGGGACGACAGGATGGAGCCATGCGAGGCCGTAACGGAATCTCCACTCGCCTCACACCCCTGGCCACGCACGGACGGAACGCCGGCTCGGGCTGGCGGACAGGGACCAACGATGGAAGATTCAGAACAGGTCGCCCATCCCGGCCCCGACCTCTTATTTTACACGGGTGGATGGATCTCGCAAATAATTGAGGCGTAGAATTACGGGGATCCAAACACAACACAGGCGTCGCTGTCAGACCATGACATGAGCCGTGAAGATGCAAGATACCGGGGGGCCGACCGGAGAAGATTCTTTCGGAGGCGGATGGCCCGTTAATTCCAATTGGAACCATCAACTATACAATTAAGAAAGAACATAGTACACCATCTTCCTAAGCAACTGTACGTCACATGATTAGACTTTTGCGTGGAGGTAGCAGCACAAGTGGACTGCACCCACCACCTCACCTCTGTTCAACCTACTCCAAGTGTAATTAATCACTGAGCTAGTATGACACTCGCCCAATTTCACATGGAAAAATAATTCGGAAACAAAATGCAACAATGAGGAAAAGCCCAAGCACCGAACAAAAAACACCACTATATCTTTCCTTATTATAGAAGAGAGGGGTTCCTTATTCATGAAGCAACCGAACGATGCCAAAAGGGATGATATGATGGTACACATGACTGAAGTGGAATTGCAACAAAGCAAATCCAACTAAGGCGGGAAACATGGAGCTCTTATTTCTTACTTATATCTTACAGCGACACCTTTCCGAACGGCCGATGATATTTTCCCGATCATCATCGCCTTTACACAGCGAGAGCTAGAACTAGCAGGCAGCACCATACCTCCGAAATTTCTTCGTCGGAACCACGACACTTTTATTTCCTCCCAGCAGCAACCTACGGAGGCCATGGATTTTGTTTCTCCTCCGTTGTTCGTCCGCGCCCATCCATCACCAACCGTCCTCCAAAATAACCAATATATCACCACACGCACGCACGCACGCACAAAAGAACGCCTAACGCTGATCGATCGACGCTACCGCCACCGCCTCCTACCTCTAGCTAACTTCTAACTAGCGCTAACCATCGATAATAGTAATAGTAATATTAAATATGGTAGTAATCCATGGAAACGGGGGGGAGACGGGCGATGCGTCTCAGTACGTCCACTCCTGCGGGAGATTGACCTCGCAGGCCACGGCGAGCGGCGGGGAGTGCGCGGCGGCGGTGGCATTGGCGTTGTGCTCGCGCTTCTGGCTCGCCTGCATCGCGTTGCTCCGGCTGACCAGCGCGTCTGCGAGACAAAATATAAAAGGAGTTCGACATGTCATTGATGGATCTTCATAACCCCAAATAAAGATGCGATTATCATTGGCGTTGCTAGTGCGTAATGAGAAGGGATTAATTGCTTACCGTGATCAAGAACGAAGGCTCCGGGGTAGCAAGGGCGGGCGCCGAGGTCCTCGACGTTGAGATTGAGCGCCTGCACGACGCGCGCCGGGAGGAGAACCGTGGAGCAGCCTGAGGCCAAGCAGAACCGCAGGATTTTTAGCTAAATAATACTTTTGGGGGACATGACAGGACAGGCAAAGGAAGTGGGGGCGAGAAAGGGGGCGCACTTGGTTTCTTCTTGGGCTCGGCGGGCGCGCCGGCCTGCCGGGGGATGAACACGCCGGTGCCGGTGCACTCGCGCTTGGCCCCGGGTGGGGTGAGGAACACGGCGCGCATGCCGGCCGCGGAGGGTGGGGCGTGGTGCGGGGACTTCTGCAGCGGCGGCCAGGCCGAGGGGCTCAGCCCGAGCGGCCCGACGTCGGTGGAGCCCCACGCCATGGCCGCCGCCATGGCCAGCTGCTGCTCCCGCTGGTGCTTCATCAGCTGCTGCTGCTTCAGGAGATGAAACTGAAACCCGAAATCATATAAAACGTCAGAGAATAATCCCGGGAGAAACGAAGCGGAACAGCTTGTTGAAGGCGGTGTATGACAGAGGAACTCACACGAGCGACTTGGGCCTGGCGCTGGGCGAGCGAGTTGTTCGGCGGGTACTGGTAAGGGCCGACGGGCTTTGGGGACGGAAGCAGCGGCGGAGAGGTCTTCCTCGCCGGCGGCGCGACGCCGGTGCCATGGATGGGGAGAGGGTTGACAGGCACGGGGACGCTGTCCACGCCCAGGCGGGCCACCTGGCCGGCCGCCTCGTGCAGCAGGTCCCATGGGTCGGCCGGCTGCTGCTCCAGCGGCGAGGACGGCGGCGAGCTGACCTGCGAGGCGCCGCCGGTGGGGCTGTCCTCCCCCGAGGCCTGCAGCACGCAGAGCGTGGACTGCGGAGACCCAGACATCACCTCCGCCTGGAGCGCGAGACACGGAGAGAGAGAGAAACAACAATCAGATGCTTCCAAACAGGAACAGGGATGCCAACCCAAACCAAGCCAAGAAGCGACGGGACGAGAGTCCAGAAACCGAAAACCAACCTTGGGAATGGCGCGGTCGCCGGCGTCGCAGTCGAGGCCGGCCACGCGGCGCGAGAGCCCGCCGAGCCCGTCCTCCTCGTCGCTGTCGCTCCTGGCCGCCGACGCCGCCGCCGCGGCGGCCGCCGCCTTCTCGTCGGAGAAGAAGTCGTCGTCGAGGAACTCGTCCGGCAGCCAGAAGCCGGCGCCCGCGCTGTTGTGCTCCTCCGCCATTTCCGCCCGAGAAGGAACAGCCTGCGTGAAGCGTGGACGGAACGACCCCCTACCCGAATATTATAGGCGCGAGCGAGGGCGAGGGACGGAGGCCAGAAATCGCCCCTCGGGGAAGAGATAATTACGCCCAACACGTACGGGGTGGTGATGGCTGCCTCTCCTGCCACTAATGCTTCTCACTCCTCACAAACTGTATTTATCTCCCCTCTCTCTCTCACCGGACGGAAGACGGGCGGGCGGACGGGGGAGAAAAGCGGCGGGGTGGGGGAGGAGGAATGTCAAGGACGGCGAGCCGATTGGAGGTCAAAGGGATGGATGTGCGGGTGGTTTATAAAGAAAGGGGAGGGGCAAAAGTTACCCCCGGGCGAATTGTTCAAAAATGTAAAAAGTTTTACCCCGGGCCATGGATGGAGATTGCGTTTGCGGTGGTGGTGGCGCCGGCGTGTTTTTTGTGCTCCTCTCCTCGGGGCCGCGTTTTTAACCGGCAAGGGTTAAGTATGGTAACATGGCCAAAATAACCAGCTCTTTTCGCGCTGCGCTTTACGGCTCATGCGCAACGTCTGGAGGAGAGGTTTCAGTTTCACCTCACCGCGTCGTGTCATCCCTTCTGGCTGAACCTCAACTCATGTGACTTTTGCCTCTGGAAATGGCACCCAATAATTGTTTCGCTTCATGGATTTTTTGGCGTCGCGTTCGTAATGTCGTGATTTTGGTACCCACCCGACCCAACCCACTGGTACACTGCGTTGTTGGGTGGTCGTTCAGCTAATGTGCGACGAAACAACATCGTATGAACAGCGGAAAGTTCCATGGGGTTCACACCAAGGCACTGAACCGAATCGAACGTGCGATCTAGGCAGATCAGCGCGTTATTAGAGGGACCATTCACAGAAGTGGTTTCACGCGGAAAACAACGTGCCCCCACCGAAATGCCACCATTTTGGTGATACTTATTTGTCGTAGTAATTAAATTACTGCCGCGTTGGCGTGCGCGAGAAAGAAGCTTGGGCGTCACGAGACTCGCGTCGGGGCCCAAGAGTTTGCTGTACTCGTGTCACCGTGCTGTCCAGCGGCCGCATTGAATTCGTGACCGGCTCTCGGGTCACGGCCAGGTGTACTGCCTGTGGTAAACCGGTAACGGAGCGTCTGTTCGTGCGTTGCGTTCGTGTCGTGCCAGTCCAGACGTGAATATACGTGCCGTGCGCCAGCGCCAGTGAGCCCGAGAGTGGCGTGCAACAATCGTCCAGTCGTCCAGATTCGCTGCCGTACGAGGGATGGGAACCTTTTCTCCTCGGATCCTTGTGAACCACCGTTCCGCTGCGCGGGGGACGTGGGGGGTCGATAGATTCCGCAACGACCGGCGCACCGCGCTCGCTGTCATGTACTCATGTGGGCGGGCACCGCGCAAATAACAGGCCGGCCACGCCGTCGCCAATGGCGGCGCGCTTGTCGCGCCGGTTCGGCCGACGGCGTCCTCGTACGCACGTACGTACGTACGTAGCCCCACGAAACCAGCACTTCACGGGCGCCACGATCTTAATTTACCACGTTCTGTTCACCTCCTGATTGGCAAATTGTTTTCACGGCCGCGCGCTTCTTTTGGCGGCAGCGGTCGCGTTTTGGGCGGGGCGACGGAAATAGCGTGAGATGAGGTGAGGAGGCGCCGTCGTTCCCGGGAGAAAGAAACGTGGAAGCGAGAGGCCGTGGACGCCGGACGCGCGACGCCCCATGCGGCCATGCCTTTCGAGGAATCGTGCTCCGGTTTAGCGGGAGTGGGCGGGGCGAAGCAAACGTGCAGACGTGCGTGCCATACTTTAAAGCGCCCAGGTTTGCCGCAGGTTCTTATCTTAGTTTTAACAACATTGTTCCAGGCCACATATTTCAGGCTTCCAACAGAACCAGGTTAATTAGTACGTACTCCGCTTGATTAGTGAATCATTATCTTTCGTCGGGTGAAAGATCCGTGCGCATTGGCCGTCGCGTTCCGTTCGGGTATGCGAGGGAGGCACGTCCTTTCGACGGACGGACACTGTCGCCGGTCCGGCACGCCTCAAGCGCGGCACGTCGGCCCGTGTTGTGTGCCAGCCCGTGCGATTCCCGCGCCGCTGCTCAACAAAGTGGCGACACAGCACGAACTTGGGACGTTTGGGGAACACCGAAGGATTATAAAACAAAACTAGTGGAGCTTAATCTAGAGAAGATGGATGAAAGGTGCTGCTGGATCGTGGCGTCTGTCTCCGCGAAGCCCGCAGGCTAGCTCCCGCTGCTAGCGGCAAGGCTGGCCGAGCAGGCAGCATATATAGCCCGTGCATTGTTTGTTCTTCCCAACCACACGTCCACGCCCAGTTCTGCGTAAAATTGTCGCCCCTACTGTATGGTTTTTCTTAGACCATTGTATTAATTTAAGTGTATGCAACGGTGGTGGTGGTCGAGTAGTGACAAAGGACCCCGACGACTCACTCACCAAAACAGAAGATGTTCTTGTTGTGGATCAAGCCAGCAATTTTGAACATTTCCCAGGAAAAAACTACATTTAAAACTTTGACCTCTTTATGTTTGCTATAGTTAAAAAATTGCTTGTTGAATATTTATATTGGACACATCAAATATATGTTTAGATTTGGTTTTGAAACAAATTCCGTAAGCACCTGCGAAAATATTTAACAAGGTACGACATAGTTCGAGTTCAAAAAGAAATTTCACGAGGAATAATTTTGAATAGCAGAGGTCTTCTACACTTGGCTAAACGAAGGGTTTTAGAGGAAACTTGTAGATAACAAAAGTTTGATTCCTTGCTTTCTCGCAATCCGGCAGACCCAATTTTAGTTTCAAGTTTTTTGGTACTATTTTAGGTGGGTTAT
>NC_041385.1:645866010-645881635 GCF_002162155.2 Triticum dicoccoides | reverse complement strand
TCATATGGTATTGTCTTCCATCCCAAGGAAGGTCCGGCGAGGGTTTTACCTGGTGTTAACATGGCCTCACTTGAAGTGAGGAAATTAGATGTGGGCGATTCTGCTTCAAATTTCACGTGCGGACGAAAGTTGACAGCTTTTATTGGGATCTTGTTGCGGTGTATGGCGCGGCGCAACCTGAGCACAAACTCGGATTCCTATATGAATTAGTACGTATTTGTGGGGACGAGAAACTTCGTGTTCTCGTGGGGGTGATTTTGACATCACTGGTAGACAAGATGAAAAGAGAGATGGACATTCATTTTTAATGCTATTATTAACAATCTAGATTTGAGGAAGATCTCTCTTCAGGTTGTAAATATACATAGGCTAATGATCTTCCAATTCCAACTTATGAGAAGCTAGATCGTGTGTTTGGCTTCTATGGATTGGGAGCAAAAGTTTCCTCAACAATGCGAGTGTTACAAAGGGGGCTCTCGGATCATAACCCTCTACTTGTGGATTCGGGTGAGGCAGCCCACTTAGGTAACATAATGACCTTCTCATTTGAACTTTCATGGTTCGAGCAAAAGGTTTTTTAGAGATGGTACATGCGGGATGGGCAAAAGAGACGAGAGGCAATACGAATATTGAAAGATGGCAATTCAAAATCCGACATCTTAGATAATTCCTGCGGGGTTGGGCTAAGAATCCCAGTGAATTATTGGTCGGAGGTATAGACTACTACATGTTATAGATGATCATGGTATTAAAGCTGAGGTGACTCCTCCCGGTTTAGCAGAATATGCTGCTAAATGCGAGGCTGAGGGTGAAGTTTGCTAAATTATTGAGAGAGGAAGAGATTCACCAGACACAACTTGCTAAAGTGAGGTAGGGCTAGTAATACCCAGTTATTCCATTCGATTGCAAATGACAAGCATATGAAGAAGAATATTATTAGGCTTGAACAAGATGAAGGGACCATTGTCGGTCAAGAGAACTTGCTATCATACATCACAAAATTATAGTAAGAGATTATTTGGGGCCCCCTATCTAATTTTATGTCTTTAAAGGAAGACATACGGGGCGAGATTATGCGACTATGTCTAAAAGAGAATGCGGTGTTGACTGCCCCCTTCATGAAGAAGATGGTGTATGATGCAATTCTTCAAATGAAGAATAATAAAGCATTGGGACCGAATAAGTTCCTCGCAGAATTTTGTCATTGATGTTGGGGTGATTAAGGGGGACTTGCTTCACATGTTTCATGATCTTTTTAACGATGAGATGTAATTGTTCAAGTTAAATTTTGGGACTATGCTTACTTAATAATAAGGAACAGGCGGTGAGGGTTGAGCAATTTAGACGATTTTATTATTAAATGTTAATTTTAAGATTTTTATCAAACTGGCTACAAGCAGACTGGTATTGATTGCTCATTGTGTGGTCCTACCTATGCAAGCTGCCTTTATGCCTGGCCGACACATCCTATAGCAGTTTGTGGTTCTGCATGAGACAATGCATGAAAAACACTCAAAGAAACTGGATGAAGCTATTTTCAAAGTAGATTCTGTAAAGTCCTCTGATAAATTCAAATGGCTTTTTCTGCAACAGTCATTGAGGATGAATGGTTTTATGAGGCTTGGAGGAACTAGGTTGAATCTTTTGTTCAGAGAGGTAGCGTGGGGTTGAAGGTAAATGATGACATTTGCCATTACTTTCAGACTCACAAAGGTCTTCGGCGGGCTGATCATTTATGACCGGTATTGCTTAATATTGTCACAAATATGTTGGTTGTCCTATTTGGTAAGCAAAGGAGGACGGTCATGCAGATGGATTAATCCCACACATAGTAGATGGGGGAGTTTCTATTCTGGAATATGCGGATGACGACGACGCTTGAGCTTCATCCCTTTCTGAAGTTGTTGCTGTTGAAGAACCTCCTTGTCCTTGTGGTTTCATGAAATGGTTGGTGCGGATATGGTCATACTTGTAGTTTGCCCATCGCGGATATTTTTGCTTATTTTTTCCACGCTTAGGCATAGCATTGGTCATATATGACTTTGCTACTTGCCGAATTGTGTGTGTGTGTGTGTGTGTTGGTGTTCGTTGTGTTTGCATCGCTTGATTCTTCCTTTTGAGTTTATAAAATCCACACCTTTATCAAAAATTGTGGATGACATGATCATTTTCATGGAACATGATCTAGATAAGGCGGTGAATATGAAATTGGTGTTATGTTTTTCTGAACAATTATATGGGCTTGAATAAATTTCCATCGGAGTGAATTGTTTTGCTTTGGATGCGCCAAAAAGGTTAAAAACAGTTACAAGCAATTGTTCAAATGTTAAATTGGTAGTCTACCATCCACGGTATCTCAATTCATCATAGGAACCTCACCAATAAAGAATGAAAATGCATTGAGGATATATTTGAGAGAAAAACTAAGTTATTGGACAGGTAAATTAATGTTATATGGAGACAGGTTGATTCTTGTGAATCCGGTACTCGCGAGTTTTACTATCTTCATGCTATTTTTTCAAGTTCCCATAGGGTATGAAAACGATTATATTTCCACCACTTAAGAATTTTTTGGCAGAGTGATGAATGTAAGACCAAATACAGCTCGGCGAGGTGGGATGTTTGGTGCGTGCCAAAAGACCAAGGGGTTTGGGATCAAGAATTGATACGTCTCCAACATATCTATAATTTTTGATTACTTTATTCTATTATATTATCAATCTTGGATGCTTTATATGCATTTATATGCTATTTTATATCATTTTTTGGACTAACCTATTAACCCACTGCCCAGTGTGAGTTCCTATTTATGTGCTTGTTTTTTACTTTTTAGAAAATCAGTATCAAACAAAGTCCAAACATGATGAAACTTTATGGTGATTTTTTGTGGACCAGAAGGGGCCCTACAAGGTACGGGGGAAGGCTAGAAGCCTTATGGGAGAGCCATGAGCTCACCAGGTGCGCCCTAAGGGGTAGGGCGGGCCTCCCGAGCCCGTGACTCCCACGCAGCTGCGTTTGACATAATTTCACCTCTATACATTCGCAAATATTCTCAAACCAACAGAGAGCCACGCGAAACACTTTTTCCGCAGTCGCAAACTTCTATTCTTTCGTGATCCCATATGGAGGCCATTTCTGGTACTCTGCCGGAAGAGGAATCGGTCACGGAAGGCTTCTACATCATCCTTGATGCCTTCCGTTGATGCTTGAGTAATTCACCATAGACCTACGGGTCCATAGCTAGTATCTAGATGGCGTCTTCCCCCTCTTTGATCTTCAATAGAATGTTCTCCTCGATCTCCTTGGAGTTATATTCCATGTAATTTTCTTTGCGGTGTGTTTGTTGGGATCCAATGAATCATGTGTTTATGATCAGTTTATTCATCGAAAGTAATTGAGTCTTTTTCAAACTTTATTATGCATGATTGTTATATTTTTATATTTCTGTTTGATCTAACCGCTTGGTTTGGCCAACTAGATAGATTTATCTTGACTCGGAGAGGCGCTTTGTAATGGGTTCAATCTTGCGGTGCTCTATATCCCAGTGATAGAAGGGGAATAGTCACATACATGTATTGTTGCCATTAAAGGTAAAACAACGGGGTTTACTCATATTGATTAGGTTTACTTTGTCTACATCATGTCATCTTGTTTAAGACATTACTTTGTTTGTCATGAACTTAATACCATAGATGCATGTTGGATAGTGGTCGATTGGTGGAATAATAGTAGTAGATGCAAGCAGGAGTCGGACTACTTGTCTCGGACGTGATGCATATATACATGATCATTGCCGTGAATATGTCATAATCATGCGCTTTTTCTATCAATTTCCCAACAATAATTTGTTCACCCACCATATGTTATGTGTTCGAGAGAGAAGCCTCTAGTGAAAACTATGCCCCCCGGGTCTACCTTTATCATATTATAAAAAACAACAATACCTTGCTGCAATTTATTTACTTTTATTTTGTTTTGCAATTTATCTGTCCACCTATACAAGATTTGATCCTTGCAAGTAACGAGTTCAAGGGGATTGACAACCCTCTTGCCCGTGTTGGCTACAAGTATTTTCTTTTGCATGTGCAGGTGTTGTTCACGAGGCTTTGCGTGATTCTCCTATTGGTTCGATAAACCATGGTTCTTGCCGAGGGAAATACTTATCTCTATTGTACTGCATCTCGTCTCCTCTTCAGGGGAAATCCCGATGCAGCTCCCAAGTAGCAAGGATCTTTAGATAAAAATTAAGTTTTTTCTTAGCAAATGGCTTAATAGACCCGCTTAGGAGGATGGGGAGTGTGCATTTAATAATTGCGCAAAAACTTCTTACACTCAGTGACGTATCTCAAGTCAACGTGCAACCGTTTGATTCACCATTCTAGAAGGGTTTGCTGAAAACTAAGGTTGCTTTTTTCAATAGGGGCAGGTTTCATACTAGTGATGGCCGGATGATACTTGCGACAGGTGTCGGGATTCCTTAAAAAGGAAGGGCGATGTAGTATAGTAGCAGATAGTATTTCCCTCTGTTAAGAACCAAGTTTTATCCAATCAGTATGAGACACCACACAAACAAGATAAGCGGCACTTGCACACATACAAAGGAAATGGTTGCACCCAACGAAGGCAAGAGGGTTGTCAATCCCCATGTTCTCACCATTTGCAAGGATTAAATCTGATACTGGTAGATATATAAAATAAAATAAAAAGGAAAAGGAAATAACTGCAGCAAGTATTTTTTAGGGTTTTTTGTAAATATGGGAAATGGACCCCGGGGCCATAGGTTCACTAGAGGCATCTCTCTCATGAGCATAGCAACAGTGGGTAGACAAATTACTGTTGGACAATTGATATAATAGCGCATAATTATGATAATCTTCTTGGCATGATCAATATATACGCATTACATCCGTGACAGGTACATCAAAATCAATCTGCATGTACTACTATTACTCCACCCTAAGATCGCTATCCAGCATGCATCTCAAAGTATTAAGTTCATGATAAACAAAGTAACACTTTAAGCAAGATGACATAATGCAGACAAAGTAAGAACAAGCAATGTATTCGAACCTTCTCGTTTTATACTTAGTAGCAACAATACAATACGTGTCTTGCAACCCCTCTTGTCACATAGTAAGGATAATACAAGATTGAAGGTACTATGAAGCAACTCTCCCACTAAAGATAAATCAATCTAATTGGCCAAATGAGATAGATAGATCGGAGATAAATACAAGGCTATAAAATCATACATAAATAAATATCAGAAAAACACAAAGACTTTCATGAATAATCTGATCATAAATTCACAATTCATCAGATCCCGACAAACACGTCGCGAGAATTACATCGAATTAATCTCCGAAGAGATCTTTGTATTGAAGATCAAAAAGAGGGAGAGAAATCCATTTAACTACTACTATGGACCCGTAGCTCATGTGGGAACAACTCACACATCATCATGGAGGAGCAAAGTTGATGAAGATTGTCTCTCCAATGGTTTCCCCCTCCGGCAGAATACCAGAAAAGGCTATTGGAAATATGCCCTAGAGGCAATAATAATTAGTTATTATTGTATTTCCTTGTTCATGATAATAGTTTATTATCTATGCTATAATTGTATTGAAAGGAAACTCAGATACATGTGTGGGTACATAGACAACACCATGTCCCTAGTAAGCCTCTAGTTGACTAGCTCGTTGATCAATAGATGGTTACGGTTTCCTAACCATGGACATTGGATGTCATTGATAACGGGATCACATCATTAGGAGAATGATGTGATGGACAAGACCCAATCCTAAGCCTAGCACAAAGATCGTAGTTCGTATGCTAAAGCTTTTCTAATGTCAAGTATCTTTTCCTTAGACCATGAGATTGTGCAACTCCCGGATACCGTAGGAATGCTTTGGGTGTACCAAACGTCACAACGTAACTGGATGGCTATAAAGGTACACTACAGGTATCTCCGAAAGTGTCTATTGGTTTGGCACGAATCGAGACTGGGATTTGTCACTCCGTGTAAACGGAGAGGTATCTCTGGGCCCACTCGGTAGGACATCATCATAATGTGCACAATGTGACCAAGGGGTTGATCACGGGATGATGTGTTACGGAACGAGTAAAGAGACTTGCCGGTAACGAGATTGAACAAGGTATCAGGATACCGACGATCGAATCTCGGGCAAGTACAATACCGCTAGATAAAGGGAATTGTATACGGGATCGATTGAGTCCTTGACATCGTGGTTCATCCGATGAGATCATCGTGGAACATGTGGGAGCCAACATGGGTATCCAGATCCCGCTGTTGGTTATTGACCGGAGAACGTCTCGGTCATGTGTACATGTCTCCCGAACCCGTAGGGTCTACACACTTAAGGTTTGATGATGCTAGGGTTATAAAGGAAGTTTGTATGTGGTTACCGAATGTTGTTCGGAGTCCCTGATGAGATCCCAGACGTCACGAGGAGTTCCGGAATGGTCCGGAGGTAAAGATTTATATATGGGAAGTCTTATTTTGGTCGCCGGAAAAGTTTCGCACTTTATCGGTATTGTACCGGGAGTGCCGAAAGGGGTCCGGGGGTCCACCGGGGGGGTCCACCTGCCCCGGGGGGGCACATGGGCTGTAGGGGGTGCGCCTTGGCCTATATGGGCCAAGGGAACCAGCCCCAAGAGGCCCATGCGCCAAGATATAAGAAAAAGGGGAGAGTCCTCAAGGGGGAAGGCACCTCCGAGGTGCCTTGGGGAGGATGGACTCCTCCCCCCCCTTTGGCCGCACCCCTTCCTTGGAGGAAGGGGCAAGGCTGCGCCTCCCCCCTCTCCCTTGCCCCTATATAAAGGGAGGGGAGGGAAGGGCAGCCGCACCTGAAGCCTCTGGCGCCTCCCTCCCTCCCGTGACACCTCCTCCTCTCCCGCAGGTGCTTGGCGAAGCCCTGCAGGATTGCCACGCTCCTCCACCACCACCACGCCGTTGTGATGCTGCTGGATGGAGTCTTCCTCAACCTCTCCCTCTCTCCTTGCTGGATCAAGGCATGGGAGACGTCACCGGGTTGTACGTGTGTTGAACGCGGAGGTGCCGTCCGTTCGGCACTAGGATCTCCGGTGATTTGGATCACGTCGAGTACGACTCCTTCAACCCCGTTCTCTTGAACGCTTCCGCTTAGCGATCTACAAGGGTATGTAGATGCACTCTCCTTCCCCTCGTTGCTGGTTTCTCCATAGATAGATCTTGGTGACACGTAGGAAAATTTTGAATTTCTGCTACGTTCCCCAACAGTGGCATCATGAGCTAGGTCTATTGCGTAGATTCTTTGC
Source organism: Triticum dicoccoides (assembly GCF_002162155.2). Taxonomy (NCBI): domain Eukaryota; kingdom Viridiplantae; phylum Streptophyta; class Magnoliopsida; order Poales; family Poaceae; genus Triticum; species Triticum dicoccoides. The sequence continues at coordinate 645,874,318 of NC_041385.1, read as the reverse complement.
ACGAGTAGAACACAAAGTAGTTGTGGGCGTTGATTTTGTACAATATGCTTACCGTTACTAGTCCAATCTTGTTTCAACGGTATTGTGGGATGAAGCGGCCCGGACCGACCTTACACGTACTCTTACGTGAGACAGGTTCCACCGACTGACATGCACTTGGTGCATAAGGTGGCTAGCGGGTGCCAGTCTCTCCCACTTTAGTCGGAACGGATTCGATGAAAAGGGTCCTTATGAAGGGTAAATAGCAATTGACATATCACGTTGTGGTTTTGCGTAGGTAAGAAACGTTCTTGCTAGAAACCCATAGCAGCCACGTAAAACATGCAAACAACAATTAGAGGACGTCTAACTTGTTTTTGCAGGGTATGCTATGTGATGTGATATGGCCAAGAAGAATGTGATGAATGATATGTGATGTATGAGATTGATCATGTTCTTGTAATAGGAATCACGACTTGCATGTCAATGAGTATGACAACCGGCAGGAGCCATAGGAGTTGTCTTTATTTATTGTATGACCTGCGCGTCATTGAACAACGCCATGTAATTACTTTACTTTATTGCTAACCGGTAGCCATAGTAGTAGAAGTAATAGTTGGCGAGACAACTTCATGAAGACACGATGATGGAGATCATGATGATGGAGATCATGGTGTCATGCCGGTGACGATGATGATCATGGAGCCCCGAAGATGGAAATCAATGGAGCTATATGATATTGGCCATATCATGTCACTACTATATAATTGCATGTGATGTTTATTATGTTTATGCATCTTGTTTACTTAGAACGACGGTAGTAAATAAGATGATCCCTTACAACAATTTCAAGAAGTGTTCTCCCCTAACTGTGCACCGTTGCTAAAGTTCGTCGCTTCTAAGCACCACGTGATGATCGGGTGTGATGGATTCTTACGTTCACATACAACGGGTGTAAGACAGATTTACACACACGAAACACTTAGGGTTAACTTGACGAGCCTAGCATGTACAGACATGGCCTCGGAACACAGAGACCGAAAGGTCGAGCATGAGTCGTATAGTAGATACGATCAACATGAAGATGTTCACCGATGATGAATAGTCCGTCTCACGTGATGATCGGACACGGCCTAGTTGACTTGGATCATGTAATCACTTAGATGACTAGAGGGATGTCTATCTGAGTGGGAGTTCATAAGATGAACTTAATTATCCTGAACATAGTCAAAAGATCTTTGCAAATTATGTCGTAAGCTCGCGCTTTAGTTCCACTGTTTAGATATGTTCCTAGAGAAAATATAGTTGAAAGTTGAAAGTAGCGATTATGCGGACAGTAGAAAGCTTATGTCCTTAATGCACCGCTCCGTGTGCTGAACCCCAAACGTCGTTTGTGGATGTTGCGAACATCGGACATACACGTTTTGATAACTACGTGATAGTTCAGTTAAACGGTTTAGAGTTGAGGCACTAAAGACGTTTTCGAAACGTCGCGGAACATATGAGATGTTTCAAGGGCTGAATTTGGGATTTCAGGCTCGTGCCCACGTCAAGAGGTATGAGACCTCCGACAATTTTCTTAGCCTGCAAACTAAGGGAGAAAACCTCAATCGTTGAGCTTGTGCTCAAATTGTCTGAGTGCAAAAATCACTTAAATCAAGTGGGATTTGATCTTCCAGATGAGATAGTGATGTTTCTCCAAAGTCATTGCCACCAAGCTGCTAGAGCTTCGTGATGGACTATAACATATCAGGGATAGAGATGATGATCCTTGAGGTATTCGCGATGTTTGACACTGCGAAAGTAGAAATCAAGAAGGAGCATCAATTGTTGATGGTTGGTGAAACCACTAGTTTCAAGAAGGGCAAGGGTAAGAAGGGATACTTCATGAAACGGCAAATCAGCTGCTGCTCTAGTGAAGAAACCCAAGGTTGAACCCAAACCCGAGACTAAGTGCTTCTGTAATAAGGGGAACAACCACTGGAGCAGAATTACCCTAGATACTTGGTAGATGATAAGGCTGGCAAGGTCGATAGAAGTATATTGGATATACATTATGTTAATGTGTATTTTACTAGTACTCCTAGTAGCACCAGGGTATTAAGATACCGGTTCGGTTGCTAAGTGTTAGTAACTCAAAATAAAAGAGCTACGGAATAAACGGATACTAGCTAAAGGTGAGCTGACGATATGTGTTGGAAGTGTTTCCAAGTTTGATGTGATCAAACATCGCACGCTCCCTCTACCATCAAGATTAGTATTAAACCTGAATAATTGTCATTTGGTGTTTGCGTTGAGCATAGACATGATTGGATTATGTCTATCGCAATACGGTTATTCATTTAAGGAGAATAATGGTTACTCTATTTATTTGAATAACACCTTCAATGGTCTTGCACCTAAAGGAATGGTTTATTGAATCTCGATCGTAGTGATACACATTTTCATGCCAAAAGATATAAGATAGTAATGATAGTACCACTTACTTGTGGCACTGCCATGTAAGTCATATTGGTATAAAATGCATGAAGAAGCTCCATGTTGATGGATCTTTGGACTCACTCATTTTTGAAAAGTTTGAGACATGCGAACCATGTCTATTGGTGTATACGCATGAAGAAACTCCATGCAGATGGACCGTTTGGACTCACTTGATTTTGAATCACTTGAGATATGCAAATCATACCACATGGGCAAGATGATTGAAAAGCCTCTTTTTCAGTAAGATGGAACAAGATAGCAACTTGTTGGAAATAACACATTTTGATGTGTGCAGTCCAATGAGTGCTGAGGCATGCAGTGAATATCGTTACGTTCTTACTTCACAGATGATTCGAGTAGATGTTGAGTATATTTACTTTGAAACACAAGTCTAAATTATTGAATGGTTCAAGTAATTTCAGAGCGAAGTTGAAGATCATCGTGACAAGAGGATAAAATGTCTATGATATGATCATAAAGATGAGTATCTGAGTTACGAGCTTTGGCACGCAACAAAGATATTGTGGAAATTGTTTCACAATTAATACCGCCTGGAACACCATAGTGTGATGGTGTGTCCGAACATCATAGTTGCACCCTATTGGATATGGTGCGTACCATGATGTCTCTTATCGAATTACCACTATCGTTCATGGGTTAGGCATTAGAGACAACCGCACTCATTTTAATAGGGTACCACATAATTCCGTTGAGACGACACTGTTTGGAGAAACCTAAGTTGTCGTTTCTTAAAGGTTTGGGGCTGCGACGCTTATGTGAAAGAGTTTCAGGTTGATAAGCTCGAACCCAAAGCGGATAAAATGCATCTTCATAGGACACCCAAAAACAGTTGGGTATACCTCCTAATTCAGATCCGAAAGCAATAGGGATTGTTTCTTGAATCGGGTCCTTTCTCGAGGAAAAGTTCGTCTCGAAAAGTTGAGTGGGAGGATGGTGGAGACTTGATGAGGTTATTGAACCATCACTTCAACCAGTGTGTATCAGGGCACAGGAAGTTGTTCCTGTGGCACCTACACCAATTGAAGTGGAAGCTTATGATAGTGATCATGAAGTTTCGGATCAAGTCACTACCGTACCCCGTAGGACGACAAGGACGCGTACTACTTCGGAGTGGTACGGTGACCCTGTCTTGAAGGTCATGTTGATAGACAACAATGAACCTACGAGCTATGGAGAAGCGATGGTGGGCCCAAATTCCGACAAATGGTTAGAAGCCATGAAATCCGAGATAGAATCCATGTATCAGAACAAAGCATGGACTTTGGTGGACTTGCCCAATGATCGGCAAGCCATTGAGATAAATGGATCTTTAAGAAGAAGACGGACGTGGACGGTAATGTCACCGTCTATGAAGCTCGACTTGTGGCGAAGAGTTTTTCACAAGTTCAAGGAGTTGACTACGATGAGATTTTCTCATCCTTAGCGATGCTTAAGTCCATCGGAATCATGTTAGCATTAGCTGCATTTATGAAATCTGGCAGATGGATGTCAAAACGAGTTTCCTTACCAGTTTTCGTAAGGAAAGGTTGTATGTGATACAATCAGAAAAGTTTTGTCGATCCTAAGGATGCTAAAAGGTATGCTGGCTCCAGCGATCCTTCTAAGGACTGGAGTAAGCATCTCGGAGTTGGAATGTGCGCTTTGATGAGATGATCAAAGATTTTGGGTTTATACAAAGTTCATGAGAAACTTGTATTTCCAAAGAAGTGAGTGGGAGCACTATGGAATTTCTCATGAGTATATATGTTGTTGACATATTGATGATCGGAAATGATGTAGAATTTCTGAAAAGCATACAGGGTTATTTGAAAAGTGTTTTTCAATAGAAAACCTGAATTAAGCTGTTTGAACATTGAGCATCAAGATCTATGAGGATAGATCAAAACGCTAAATGGTACTTTCAAATGAGCACATACCTTGACAAGATCTTGAAGGTGTTCAAGATGGATCAGTCAAAGAAGGAGTTCTTGCCTGAGTTGTAAGGTATGAAGTTAAGAGTTAAAGCTCGACCACGGCAGAAGAGAGAGGAAGGACGAAGGTTGTCCCCTATGCTTCAGACATAGGCTCTGTAGTATGCTATGCTGTGTACCGCACCGTAAGTGTGCCTTGCCATGAGTCAGTCAAGGGGTACAAGAATGATCCAGGAATGGATCATTGGACAGCGGTCAAAATTGTCCTTGGAATAAATAAGGACATGTTTCTTGATTATGGAGATGATAAAGAGTTCGGCGTAAAGGGTTACGTCGATGCAAGCTTTAACACCTATCCGAATGACTCTGAGTAGCAAACCGGATACGTATAGTGGAGCAACCATTTGGAATAGCTTCAAGTGGAACTTGGAAGCAGCATTTACAATATGACATAGAGAATTGCGAAGTACATACGGATCTGAATACTGCAGACCCGTTGACTAAAACTTCTCTCACAAGGAAAACATGATGAAACCCCAGAACTCATTGAGTCTTAATCACATGATGATGTGAACTAGTTTGGTGACACTAGTAAACTCTTTGGATGTTGGTCACATGGCGATGTGACCTGTGAGTGTTAATCACATGGCGATGTGAACTAGATTATTGACTCTAGTGCAAGTGGGAGACTGTTGGAAATATGCCCTAGAGGCAATAATAATTAGTTATTATTATATTTCCTTGTTCATGATAATAGTTTATTATCCATGCTATAATTGTATTGAAAGGAAACTCAGATACATGTGTGGGTACATAGACAACACCATGTCCCTAGTAAGCCTCTAGTTGACTAGCTCGTTGATCAATAGATGGTTACGGTTTCCTAACCATGGACATTGGATGTCATTGATAACGGGATCACATCATTAGGAGAATGATGTGATGGACAAGACCCAATCCTAAGCCTAGCACAAAGATCGTAGTTCGTATGCTAAAGCTTTTCTAATGTCAAGTATCTTTTCCTTAGACCATGAGATTGTGCAACTCCCGGATACCGTAGGAATGCTTTGGGTGTACCAAACGTCACAACGTAACTGGATGGCTATAAAGGTACACTACAGGTATCTCCGAAAGTGTCTGTTGGGTTGGCACGAATCAAGACTGGGATTTGTCACTCCGTGTAAACGGAGAGGTATCTCTGGGCCCACTCGGTAGGACATCATCATAATGTGCACAATGTGACCAAGGGGTTGATCACGGGATGATGTGTTACGGAACGAGTAAAGAGACTTGCCGGTAACGAGATTGAACAAGGTATCAGGATACCGACGATCGAATCTTGGGCAAGTACAATACCGCTAGATAAAGGGAATTGTATACGGGATCGATTGAGTCCTTGACATCGTGGTTCATCCGATGAGATCATCGTGGAACATGTGGGAGCCAACATGGGTATCCAGATCCCGCTGTTGGTTATTGACCGGAGAACGTCTCGGTCATGTCTACATGTCTCCCGAACCCGTAGGGTCTACACACTTAAGGTTCGATGACGCTAGGGTTATAAAGGAAGTTTGTATGTGGTTACCGAATGTTGTTCGGAGTCCTGGATGAGATCCCGGACGTCACGAGGAGTTCCGGAATGGTCCGGAGGTAAAGATTTATATATGGGAAGTCTTATTTTGGTCGCCGGAAAAGTTTCGCACTTTATCGGTATTGTACCGGGAGTGCCGAAAGGGGTCCGGGGGTCCACCGGGGGGGTCCACCTGCCCCAGGGGGGCACATGGGCTGTAGGGGGTGCGCCTTGGCCTATATGGGCCAAGGGCACCAGCCCCAAGAGGCCCATGCGCCAAGATATAAGAAAAAGGGGAGAGTCCTCAAGGGGGAAGGCACCTCCGAGGTGCCTTGGGGAGGATGGACTCCTCCCCCCTTTGGCCGCACCCCTTCCTTGGAGGAAGGGGCAAGGCTGCGCCTCCCCCCTCTCCCTTGCCCCTATATAAAGGGAGGGGAGGGAAGGGCAGCCGCACCTGAAGCCTCTGGCGCCTCCCTCCCTCCCGTAACACCTCCTCCTCTCCCGCGGTGCTTGGCGAAGCCCTGCAGGATTGCCACGCTCCTCCACCACCACCACGCCGTTGTGCTGCTGCTGGATGGAGTCTTCCTCAACCTCTCCCTCTCTCCTTGCTGGATCAAGGCATGGGAGACATCACCGGGTTGTACGTGTGTTGAACGCGGAGGTGCCGTCCGTTCGGCACTAGGATCTCCGGTGATTTGGATCACGACGAGTACGACTCCTTCAACCCCGTTCTCTTGAACGCTTCCGCTTAGCGATCTACAAGGGTATGTAGATGCACTCTCCTTCCCCTCGTTGCTGGTTTCTCCATAGATAGATCTTGGTGACATGTAGGAAAATTTTGAATTTCTGCTACGTTCCCCAACAAAGGCCTCCAGATGGGATAGCAGAAGAACAGAGGCTTGCGGCGGAGATAAAAATGTTTCAGATCTCACTTTAGGGGTTTCTGAATTTTAGGGAATTTTGATGGAAATATGCCCTAGAGGCAATAATAAAGTTGTTATTATTATATTTCCTTATTCATGATAAAAGTTTATGAAGAAAATATGCCTTAGAGGCAATAATAAAGTTGTTATTTTATATTTCCTTATATCATGATAACTGTTTATTATTCATGCTAGAATTTATTAACCAGAAACTTGATACATGTGTGAATACATAGACAAAACACCGTGTCCCAAGTATGCCTCTACTTGACTAGCTCGTTGATCAAAGATGGTTATGTTTCCTGGCCATGGACATGTGTTGTCATTTGATAAACGGGATCACATCATTAGGAGAATGATGTGATGGACAAGACCCATCCGTTAGCTTAGCATAATGATCGTTCAGTTTTATTGCTACTGCTTTCTTCATGTCAAATATATATTCCTCCGACTATGATATTATGCAACCCCCGAACACCGGAGGAATGCCTTGTGTGCTATCAAACATCACAACATAGCTGGGTGATTAGAAAGATGCTCTACAGGTATCTCCGAAGGTGTTTTTGGGTTGGCATAGATCAAAATTAGGATTTGTCATTCCGAGTATCGGAGAGGTATCTCTGGGCCCTCTCGGTAGTGCACATCATATGAAGCCCTGCAAGCAATGTGACTAATGAGTTAGTTATGGATGACGCACTATGGAACGAGTAAAGAGACTTGCTGGTAACGAGATTGAACTAGGTATGAAGATACCGACGATCGAATCTAGGGCAAGTAACATACCGATGACAAAGGGAATAACATATGTTGACATTGCAGTTCGACCGATAAATATCTTCGCAGAATATGTGGGAACCAATATGAGCATCCAGGTTCCGCTATTGGTTATTGACCGGAGAGGTGTCTCGGTCATGTCTACATAGTTCTCGAACCCGTAGGGTCCGCACGCTTAACGTTCGATGACGATATGTATTGTGTGAGTTGTGTGTTTTGGTGACCGAAGGTAGTTCGGAGTACCGGATGAGATCATGGACATGACGAGGAGTTTCGAAATGGTCGAGAGGTAAAGATTGATATATTGGAAGGTTATAGTCGGACACGAGAATGGTTTCAGAAAGGTCCGGGTATCTTTTGGAGTACAGGTAGGTTACCGGAACCCCCCGGGGAATTGTTGGGCCTACATGGGCCATAGGAGAGAGCGGAGGCAGCCCACAAGGTGTGGCCGCGCCCCCCTCCCATGGGGAGTCCGAATTGGACTAGGGGAGGGGGTGCGCCCCCCTTTCCTTCTCCTCTTGCCTCTCCCTTCCCCTTTCCCCCTTTGTGTGATGGAAAAAAGAAGGGGGCCTACTAGGAGTGGAGTCCTAGTAGGACTCCCCCTCCTTGGCGCGCCCCTGATGGTCGGCCTCCTCCCCTCCTTCTTTATT
>NC_041385.1:645858311-645865760 GCF_002162155.2 Triticum dicoccoides | reverse complement strand
TTTAGCCGTGTGCGGTGCCCCCTCCACCGTTTACTCCTCCGGTCATATTGTTGTAGAGCTTAGGCGAAGCCCTACGCGAATCACTCACCAACACCGTCATCACGCCATCATGCTGACGGAACTCAACGACTCCTTTGTATCTCTACTGGATCAAGAGTTCGAGGGACGTCATCGAGATGAACGTGTGCATAACTCGGAGGTGTCGTACGTTCGGTACTTGACCGGTTGATTCAAGAAGACGTTCGACTACATCAACCGCATTAAGTTAACGCTTCTGCTTTCGGTCTACAAGGGTACGTGGACACACTCTCCCCCTCTCGTTGTGATGCATCTCCTAGATAGATCTTGCGTGAGCATAGGAATTTTTTTAAAATTGCATGCTACGTTTTCCAACAGTGGCATCCGAGCTAGGTCTATGCGTAGATGATATGCACGAGTAGAACACAAAGATTTGTGGGCCGTGATCGTCATACTGCTTACCACCAATGTCTTATTTTGATTCGGCGGTATTTTTGGATGAAGCGGCCTGGACCAACCTTATATGACCGCCTTCATAAGACCGGTTCCACCGACAGACATGCAACTAGTGTTGCATAAAGGTGGCTGGCGGGTGTCTGTTTCTCCAACTTTAGTTGAATCGAATTTGACTGCGGTCGGTCCTTATGAAGGTTAAAATAGCAAACTTGATAAATCACCGCTGTGGTTTTTGTGTCGTAGGTATGTACGGTTCATACTAGAAGCCCGTAGCAGCAACGTAAAACCTGCAACAAACAAAGTAGAAGACATCTAACTTGTTTTTGCAGGGCATGTTGTGATGTGATATGGTCAAGGCATGATGTGATATAAATTGCTGTATGAGATGATCATGTTTGTAAGAATTTATCGGCAACTGGCAGGAGCCATCACTACAAAAAAATACACTTCCGTGATGATACATGTTTGTCACAGTAGGTCACGTTTTCTGTCATGCATGTACATCCATGACGATTTTATGACAGAATCAAGATAGTCATACATGTGTTGTCATAGAAGTGTTCCATGACATTACCAAAATTATCATCACGAAAGTGTCCACTTCCATGACGATAAATCGCGCGTCACAGAAGTGCTTTCGTCAAGGTTGACCGACATGTGGCATCCACCGTAATGGAACACCGTAAAGTTATCGGGTCCGGTTTTGGATCGGATAACCCGTTAACAGCCCCAACCAATGAGGATTTTCCACGTGTAAAATCATCATTGGCTGGAGGAAACATGTGTTGGCTCACCGTTAGGACAGATGTCATCCACTCATTGGACCCAAGGCGCCCATGATATGTCGACACGTGGCACGGCCCAACAGAGGCCCGTTCTTGTGAAAAGGCCGGCCCGTTTGACTTGGTCAAAAGGTGGCAGGCCGGCCCACGGAAAGCCTGTTAACGGCATGTTCGCATATAGCCCATTACATCCCGCTAACCCATGGCCCGTTACGACCTATCTGAATTAGGCCCAGTAGCTTCATCTAGGCCATCCAATATGATTCCATCCCGTTTTAACTTCCGGCCCATGTATGGCCATGACGTCTTTCGGCCCATATGAGGCCCTTTGTAACTCTTGGTTCATTAACGGCCCGTGGTGAAACTGGCTCGTAATGAATAGTGTATCACTTTATACCCATTAACAGCCCATAATTCCATTGGGCCGTTTCCAGCCCATGTTATCTTTCGGCCTTCTCAGGGCCCATTTATTCTTGGGCTCATTTCCAGCATTCGGTTACTTACGGCCCATTACTGTCATTTTTTGCTTGTGGGCCAAATTCAGCCCGTGGTTACAGTCGGCCCATTTGTGGCCCGTTAATAGGTTGGGCCGTTTTCATGTAAAAAACAGTTGGGCTGTTTTCATAGAGTTATCAAATACAGCCTATTAACGGCCCATTATGGTCCACGAATAGTACGACCCATGATTGGTGAAATGATTATACGCCCCGTAGAAGGCCCATGGATCCTACGGCCCGTAAAAGACCAATGGATCCTACGGCCCGTAGAACGCCCATGGATCGTACGACCCATAGAAGGCCCATGGATCATACTGCCTGTAGAAGGCCCATGGATCCTACGGGACGTATAGAAGACCAATGGATCCTACGGCACGTAGAAGGCCCATGGATCATACGGCCCACAAGAGGCCCATGGTTACAACATTCCGTGTGTTTCCATGATTATTGTGGCCTAGTTACCAAAACTAGGTTATTGTGGCCACTAGAAAAACACAGAAAAAGAACTGCAGTGACTACGAGCAAACAACTAAACAAGACAACAAGGAAATAAATAAGCAAGCAATTAACACTAGCCTATTACCGCTATTACACATATTACATCCACTGGGCATCAAAGTTTGCCACCAGTGCAAATATAGGGAACAAAGCAGCATATTACATACACTGGCTGTCAAAATTGGCCACTGGTGCAAATAAACGCGATAGCAAAACAAGAGCATAACTGAAACAACTTCAAAAGAGCTCAAGAAACATTATCCTGGGAATCCACCATGCTGGCAATAAGATTAGCAAGCTTATTAGCTTTGTCATGTTTGGCACTAAAATCCTCCAACGCTTGCTGTTGCACCAGAAAATATGCATCTGAATGCTCTAGAGACTTCCGCAGTCCTTCCCTTCTTGTCGCAGCACAGCTGATCGATGTCTTTCAGCTTGTAGTTGAGACTCAAGAAACCGAACTGATTCAGACAGTGAGTTTGAATAGGTTGTGCAAGTGGCAGTGGCCAGTAACTCGAACACTAAACCAATACAGGACTTTGGGGTTGTCTCATTGTCTTCAAGATAGTCTTCTTGCTGTTTTATCAGCTTTGTTGGAGACCAACAAGGATGTCTCACTATCCTGAACCTTATCTACTTCCTTTACCATTGCTTAATAAGGCACTCTTCCCCAATATTCTGTCAGCATTCTAAAAGAAGAAACAAGCAGACACATAAACAGGTTTAGCATGTACTAGTATATGAAACTCATTTTGGCGAACCAGTTCATTAGTAAGGTGGATAGGATTAAACTACCAAGTCTTCTATTGCAAAGTACTAGTACATGATAAAAGCATCAAACAAACATATATCCATGTCCTATGGTCACTGCATTGTCTTGCCAAATCAAAATAGAGACACGGTTTAAATCATATCAGTTCAAGACAAAGCAACAATGGAAGAATACAAACGTGGGAAACTACATGGCACAACAAGATTTCAGATGGGTACCACGGGTCTACATGTACAACAACACTATTGGCTCTATTGTGATTCTAGTAATGTGCATGATATGAGAAGTCAACTGTATACACAATTGAAATTGAAATCAACAAAGCTATTGATAAGAGCAAACCTGTTAAAGAAACATGCGTGAATATACCTGCTGTGCCATTGGAGTTTCTGTTGGATCCTTCAATTTAAAAATAAGTTTGTATGAGTAAATACAGTGATACAAGAGCAAAGCAGTATGCACGATAGCAATCATAGTTAAAAAAAGGCGCGCCTAAGCGAGCACTTAACCGCGCCTAGGCTCTAGGCATTGGCAAAATGCATTGCGCACAACTACGCTTAATCTGTGCATAACTGGCGCATAAGCATGCACTTTGGTCAGTAAAGCACAAGGCGGTGGAAAAATGCACAATTAAAGCCTAGCGCTTTTTGAACTATGATAGCAATGGAATCTTAAATTAGAATAGTTGTTCTTCGGGTTTAGGCACTTGTTCTACATGAACAGAGTACAGTAAGACGCAAGAATATAGTACTTAAAAATAGAAAATGAGCTCATAGACCTTACCGCATTCTTGGTTCGCGACCAGTACAGAACAAGGCGTTCCAAGTCATCGTCCAGTAAATGTGTCTCAGGAGAACGTAAGGGAATTTGATGAGTTTCTTTGCCGGTGAATTACATTTTCTTCAGGTAATTCCGATACTGCCACCAAGCATTCTTGAAGATAGCAGAGGTATTAGCACAGGTTACCTCATCCCAAGTTTCCAAATCGGTCCTTCTCTATAGAGAAAAATGGGAAAAATTGTTGTATTATAACCATCATGGAGGTAGGATGTATGGGAAAAAGCAAAGTAATTGCCATGAATAACATTACTTACACATAACTCCTGGACAAACACCTGCAACTGGCATTTTCCTTCATCTTCAGTATAATATTTCCAAGATGGGAAGATACGCACATAGGATTTAACAACATCAAATGTGATAGATGCTAAACTATGACTAGCTGGTTGTGCTTCCTCCACATGAATAGGCGTACTAACTGGTGGAGTTGGGGTTCGCCGTGGTAGTACTGGCCCTTTGGGCACTGGAGCTGCCTTACTAACTGCTGTTGTTTGGGAGCTCTGTGGTGGAGATGGTGTTGTGTCAATAGGAACTGGGTTACTATCTGCTGGGGTTGGGGTTAGATTGGGTGAAGTTGGTTCTCTGTCCATCGTAGTAGGGGTACAATCTGCAAGAGTTTGGGTTATGTGTGGTAGGGCTGGTTCTCATGCATGTACAACCGAGGTGCTATCTCCACCAAGAGGTAGCACTGTTTTATTTGAAAACCATGTTTTTAGTCCGCTAGATACTGGAATCACCCACTCCAATTCAAATGGCTGATAAACAGGAAACATAATTGAATGTACATACATTGTATGAGAGACAGATGCAATAGATAGTGTGGAAAAAAGAGGGCATGAAATAGTTGACATGTATATTGTTCAACTAAAACGGATAGCATGACATAATTTCACATATATGATGTCTATCTAAATTGGATAGCATAGCATAACATAATTCAAAGATATGATGAATAACTAAACAAGATTGCATGACATAATTCACCTACATGTTATCTAAGTAATCAGGATCGCATCATTTAATTCACATATGTGATTTATATGCTAAACAGAGGGCATTCGATATGATGTCTGAACTAAGAACATGATGTTGAATATTGTGTATATGATGTCTAAACTATGCAATGCAAGACACCATATGCATGATATGAGCAGTATAACCATGCCAAGTTAGAGCATACACCTCGGTGGGGGAATAGGACTGGTCATCTGTCTCTGAGTCCATATATGAGGAGCTACCGAGACTCAACAAGAGATCTGCTTCGACAGGTAGCACTGTCTACTCTGAAGGCCTTGTTTTCACTCCAGATTTTTCCATCTCCCACCCAAATGGCTGATTCACAGGAAGAGTAGTTTAATGTACACACATTGTCGACAAATGGAAATGTAATGAAGAAAAGGATGGGCAAGATATCATTCAAATATGTGATGCCTGGTTAAACAGGATGGCATTGCACATTTCACATATATTATGGCTGGCTAAAAGATATGAGACTGCATAATTCCCAGATATGATATAGAGACTAAACAGGTGGCATTACAGATCATGTCTAAACTAAGCAGATGACATATATGATGTCAAAAGTAGGCACTGCAAGGCAACATATGCATGATATGACTAACATCATCATGCCAAGGTAGAGCAAACACCTTGGGGGGTAAATAGGAGTGGTCAGTTGCGTCTGAATCCGCCTCAGAACAGATATCTTCCTCTGGATTACAATCTGGAGAGGGGGGAGGGTTTGCCATTGAACCCACCATGGAGCGATGTCTGCATGACATTGTATTGCCGCGCAAAACTCTTCTCTTTTTCTCTACATGTTCAGCATGACTCTGTATAATATCTGACATGCATACGAAAAAAATATGGCGAGATTATGTCAGGAGAGCATGCAGAAATTTAGAGTGATGGTAACAACCAGTGGATGGATCCAAAAATAATGATAGCAGGCTGATGATTGCTTTAATTTAATAAAAAGATAGATGATGATTGCTTTACTATTTGTTTCCCACCCAAGATGAACAACATAGGCATGCCCTAGGTGAACCAGATATTAGACAGAGATACTATTCATTGCTGCCTTGATATGTGCCCCACAACTAATTTAGAACTCATGTTTGAACATTAATTTGGACCTGACTTGGAGTCCAAGAGGTGAACATGATGATAAAGTAGCCGGTAATTTTAAGTAATGCATAACATAAGCAGAAACAACAGAGTGCGACCTCTCTTGTGGACCCGTGTACTCCTCAGGTTCATCTATTGAGTCGATGATGGAGATGCCGTTGCGGTGGGTGCCGACGCAGGGAAGGAGATCTGAGGCGGCGAAAAACGGTCAGGAGTCGTGATGTCTGGTTTGGTGGATGCTTCTGTCGATGGAGCAGTTCAGGTGAGGTGGACGACGTCGCAGCAAGAGCAGGACAAACCACACAAAGTTCCCTTCGACACCTACCTGTAACTGAAGTAATTCTGTAAGGGCTCATTTGGCTTGCATGATTCTAAAAACACATGGATAGGAAAAACACCGGAATAAGATAGGAATGCACATGGTAAACAGAGCATTTGTAAACACAGGATTTCTGCCAACGTGGGTGTTTGGTTCATAGGAATTGAAAGAGCAGAGGAATGCAAAGAAACATGGCCAAATAAAGTGAAACCATATGAAAGCGTGTACAGTTAGAGTGTTATTCTGCCACTAATGCACTTGGTCTTGTTTTCATGCATAGGATTTTGTAAAGTAGGTACAGGTGGATGTTTTGCTCCATTCCTTTCAACAAAATGCATGAATAATTGAATAGTAGAGTGCCATAGGAAAATTCCCTATTGCTATGTTTTTCCGTTGAACCAAAATAGCCCTAATGGATCGACATGAATGTATAGTAATAAGTGATGCAACAAGTGTACAACCTATTTGCCGTAGCCGTGTCGACCTCAACATCATTGGGTTGGTCGTTGAAGAAGTTGAGGTAGAGGTGGATGTCAGAGGTGTGGAGGAAGATCTGAGGAATCTGTAGACGGCGTCGAGGGCACTGCTCTGTTGTGATGGATCGTTCTGTCGTTGGAGCAGCTCCGGTGAGCCGTAAGACATCAAGGCTGAAGTAACACAATACAGACTTCGTCAATCTCAAGTGAGATTCTAATAGCATCTCCAATAGATGATGTTAAATAGATGTAAAATGTACATCACCAAAAACCACCTGACTACAACAGATGAGGTAAAAACCGTTGACTCTGAACTTAACTATTGAAACTGAAATTTACCGTGCAATCTGAATGTTACTGTCGAGACTGAACGCAATGGTAGCAGAGAGGCACTTGACATGTAGTTTAGGAAGGGCATGCAGTTCATCTTCAACATGCACCCCCTGAGCCGCCAGCCACCACCGGCCGAACCGCCGGCCCCAGCACCGCCTCGCCACCATGAAATAACTCCCCACCGCCGGTCCACCGCTGCCCCGGCCAGCCCTCTAGGCCCCCCACCCCCACCCTGAACCCTAAGATAGATAGTGGGGTACCTCTCCGGCGAGCCTCCCTCCCTGCTACGGGTAGTTCTTCCTTAACTCCGGCGAGCCCCCCCCCCCACCCC
>NC_041385.1:645765642-645857693 GCF_002162155.2 Triticum dicoccoides | reverse complement strand
GACTAACCCAAAAGTCGATTTAGTCGATTGAAGTGTAGCTAAATCGGAGCAGAGCAGCAGCACGAGCGAGGGGGAGAGCAGCAGCAGCAGTGTGAGCAAGCGAGCGAGAGCCAGAGCAGCAATAGCTGCACGAGTGATAGAGAGCCGGAGCAGCAGCAGCGCGAGCGAGCGAGAGCCAGAGCAGCTGCAGCTGGGCGAGCAAGCGACCGAGCGAGAGCTAGAGCAGCAGCAGTAGCGCGAGCGAGCGAGAGCCAGAGCAGTAGCAGCAGATCCGATTGGTATGGACGCCACCACCGAAGGGGCCTCGCACTGGGGGAGAGCCGCCGTGGAGATGTCGCTCGCAGCGCCGGCTTCAAGGTAGCCGCTCCATGGGGGTGCGGGATGGAGAACCGTCGGTGCCGGGAGGTCGAGTTAAGGAGAAGGTGCAATGCGATGAGTGTACAACCTCTTTGGTGGCATCGAGTAGGCCTTGGCTTCGTCCGAGGATCTCGTGAGGATGCTGCGGTTCCGGTGAAGCAGGTTAAGGCGGCGCTATGTGGATGGAGCAACCGTGATAGACGAGGCAATCATCGGAGCAGCTCCTTGGAGGTGGAGGATGGGGCGGCTGAATCGGCGGGACGATGAGATGGACGATGGATCCTCATCCGGGGAGGTGGACGAGGGACGTCGAGCTGTTGAGGTGGACGATGTCATCGGGGAAGTGGCTCCGGCTGGGCAGCGGTGAGGTGGAGGGCGGATGAGGGTGGGGTTTTGCGGCTAGAGCAGAGAGGTTATGGCGGCCTGGGATTTCGAATGGTGAAAAGGAGGCGATGGGAAGGGATGAACCATGACTTAGGGACGCGCTTGTCCAAAATGTAGGGTGTGTTATAGAAGTACCCCCACCGATTTGAACTAGTCGCCCTTTCGGCTCAAGGTTAGAAGGGGGATTTCGCATGTCGGGATTTGGCAGCTGGAGGGAGTTTTCGCGCGCGTTGTAATTTTGAGATAGCAAGGCGCAGGTTGTGAAGGCGCCAGTTTTGGGAGCAGGATATCTGGATTTTTGGGATATAACAAGGTGCGGGTTGAATTTTAGGGACAAGCCGAACATGTAATATTGTACTTGTACATACCAAATCAATTCGCACTTCCCTCAACCAAAAAGAAAACGAAAAAAATAAAACTATTCACACGACACAAAGAGAGAGTCTTGCCCGTTTTACTATACAATGCTATTCAAAGCTACTCCCTCCTTCCATCTATATATGGCCTAATGCGTTTTTTGATGCTAACTTTGACCAAATATTAGACCAATAATATATGACATGCAACTTACACAGAGCACACCGTTAAATTCGTATGTGAAAGGAACTTTAAATGATATAATTTTCACATTGTGCATGTCATGTACTATTAATCTTGTCAATAGTCAAAGGCGGTCTTAAAAACGCATTACACCCTATATAGATGGAAGGAGGGAGTATGAATCCATGTTATGTCCAATTAAATTTTTTCGCTGGCTGTATAATGCATGTAACCTACTCATACCAATATTTTAGTGTTTTCCAAATGTCTATACTACCGCTGAATTTCAAACTGAATTTGAATTTGTTTCTCTATTTCAATAAGAATCTACAATCATGATTGTTGCCAAATTCAACCATCATTCGTGTATTACCTTAATAACACACCACATGATTACTATATTGATAGATATGAACTGTATGTACTATATGAACTCGAATTCTATTTTTTGAATACACTTGATGTTGATTCCAAATAATAGTACATTTGATGTACTAACTATATATTCATAATCTAAACCATGTTCCATACATACACCGCGTTTATCACACAAAGTATAGTGCCCTGCTCCCTACATTATGAAAAGTATTTAGCCCTGAGCTGCAAAAGCCACACATTGGCCCAAATTATAATCAATGTTCTATATATTATACGTAGTACTATCAAGATGCCCATGTGTTCCACATAACATCAACATGATCAAGGGGAGGGCTAATTTGCAAATATGGATAGGGGTGTGGGTATCTTTTTTTCAAAATTTCCATAGTTTCCTTCCTACCCATCAGATATAAATCAGACGGCCTATATTGCAGGATGGCAGGCACACCATCATCAACAACTCTGTTTTTTATAAGAGTAGAGATAAAATATATTATATGTAGTATAGCATGTTCATAACCACACCATGTGTATCACCGTTATATATATTCACACATGCGTCGGTTTAAAACACTATGATAAATTCTTCAAATATCCGAATTTGCTTCTTATAATGAAGTATGATCTCTATTCGTCTTTTACACCCACACAATCCTCTTATATTTGTAGCTGGCGCTAACTTTCTCTCGTGCATGCACACGTCCGCATCCCTCTCACCCTCCCTCAGCATTCTCTAGCTCCATCATGCAAATTCGTCTTTTCACTTTAGGTCATTCACCCACGGTGTGTGTAGGCCCCCCAGCTCCTTCTTTACTGCACACAACGATCGATATGCCTCTCTAGCCAGGTGTGCCTAGCACAAACACAAGCTTCCCCTCTTCTCTTATCACCGTCCATGCCTCACTCCCACCACTCTCTTCATCGATCTCGTACTCGCACACTCCTTCCCCCTCGATATAGTATGCCTCTCGCACCACCTCCTAGATGCATCCCTATCTCTCTATCCTTCTTCCCATGCCTTGTTTGCTTCTAACACACACATGCATGCATGTATACCAATCGATCTCCCAACATATACCTAGGTCAACTTTAACTATTTCCCCCCACCCATCGATCGACGTACCTCACAAGTTATGTCTCTCCAAAGGACGATTGATCTTCCTATGTAGTTACATCTGCTTACCACAGCCATATCATCCCCCCTCATCATTCGTGCATGCCTCCTGACCCGTTTCTCACACGCACGTGCATAGACATGCAGCCATCCCCTCTCTTATTGATATTGCATGTGTGCCCTCCGTTTGTCTAGCAAGCCTCTCCCACCATTTGTTAGAAGCAACTCCACTACCTCCCCCTCCAACACTCTCGCTCTGTCTCTCTCCCAACCTTATTCCTCTCCTACACATATGCATGGATCCGATCAATCTCCCTTAATACATGAGGCAGATTGATCTCCCTTAATACATGAGGTAGGCCTCTCTCCTCCTCCACACATATACCAGCCATTGTACCTCTATAGTTAATTAGGCCTCCCTCCCCCCCACCAGACACCGATAGTCGAGCACTGTAGGTATCCATGCCACAGAGACAAACTGCACCTGTCCTCTCTCACGTTCCAGTAGGCCAGCCACTCTATATCTTTGACGTGGGCACACACAAATTCGATGGCACTCTTTATCGATCACGCACGCACACACGCACACACATCATCCCTCTCTTCGATTCTATGGACACATCAAGCCGATGATACCTACACTCTCTTCTTGTGGATCGCCCCCTATATATATATGATATATCCAGGACTCTATTTCACACACATTGCATATGTTACATTTTTGATTGACCCCCCCCCCCACACAAAAAAAACACTCATGAACCCACGCACTATATCTCTCTACGTTTGTATCTCTCTCACACAACCCCATGTAGGTGGTATATGTTGGAAATATGCCCTAGAGGCAATAATAAAATGATTATTATTATATTTCCTTGTTCATGATAATTGTCTATTGTTCATGCTATAATTGTATTAACCGGAAACCGTGATACATGTGTGAATACATAGACCACAACATGTCCCTAGTGAGCCTCTAGTTGACTAGCTCGTTGATCAACAGATGGTCATGGTTTCCTAACTATGGACATTGGATGTCATTGATAAAGAGATCACATCATTGGGAGAATGATGTGATGGACAAGACCCAATACTAAGCATAGCACAAGATCGTGTAGTTTGTCTGCTAAAGCTTTTCTAAATGTCAAGTATCATTTCCTTAGACCATGAGATTGTGTAACTCCCGAATACCGTAAGAGTGCTTTGGGTGTACCAAACGTCACAACGTAACTTGGTGACTATAAAGGTGCACTGCAGGTATCTCCGAAAGTATCTGTTGGGTTGGCACGAA
Organism: Triticum dicoccoides; assembly: GCF_002162155.2. Taxonomy (NCBI): domain Eukaryota; kingdom Viridiplantae; phylum Streptophyta; class Magnoliopsida; order Poales; family Poaceae; genus Triticum; species Triticum dicoccoides. The sequence continues at coordinate 645,853,629 of NC_041385.1, read as the reverse complement.
TCGAGACTGGAATTTGTCACTCCGTATGACAGAGAGGTATCTCTGGGCCCACTAGGTAATGCATCATCATAATGAGCTCAATGTTACTAAGTAGTTAGTCATGGGATCATGCATTATGGAACGAGTAAAGTGACTTGCCAGTAACGAGATTGAATGAGGTATTGGGATACCAACAATCGAATCTCGGGCAAGTAACGTACCGATTGACAAAGGGAATTGTATACGGGATTACTTGAATCCTCGACATCATGGTTCATCTGATGAGATCATCGTGGAACATGTGGGAGCTAACATGGGTATCCAGATCCCGCTGTTGGTTATTAGCTGGAGAGCTATCTCGGTCATGTCTGCGTGATTCCAAACCCGTAGGGTCTACACACTTAAGGTTCGATGACGCTAGGGTTATTAGGAAGATTTGTATGTGATTACCGTATGTTGTTCAGAGTCCCAGATGAGATCCCAGATGTCACGAGGAGTTCAGGAATGGTCCGGAGGTGAAGATTTATATATGGGAAGTTGTCATACAGTCACCGGAAATATTCGAGGCTTACCGGTATTGTACCGGGGCCACCGGAGGGGTTCCGGGGGTCCACCGGGAGGGGCCACCTGTCCTGGAGGGCCTCATGGGATGTAGAGATAAGGAAACCAGCCCCTTAGAGGGCTGGGCGCCACCCCCCTAGGGCCCATGCGCCTAGGGTTGGGGGGAACCCTAAGGGGGGGGGGGGGGCGCCTCCCCTTGCTTGGGGGGCAAGCCCCCTCCCCCCTTGGCTGCCGCCCCCATCTAGATCCCATCTAGAGGGTCCGCCCCCTTCCACCTTCTCCTATAAATAGAGGGGCGAGGGGAGGGCTGCACCACCACATCCAAGGCGCAGCCCCTCCCCTCCCCAACACCTCTCCTCCTCCGCAAGAGCTTGGCGAAGCCCTGCAGGAGTACTGCCACTCCATCACCACCACGCCGTCGTGCTATTGTTGGAGCCTTCTTCCTCAACCTCTCCCTCCTCCTTGCTGGATCAAGGCGCGGAAGACGTCACTGGGCTGCACGTGTGTTGAACGCGGAGGTGCCGTTGTTCGGCGCTTAGATCGGAATCCACCGCGATCTGAATCGCTTCAAGTACGACTCCTTCATCCGCGTTCTTGCAACGCTTCCGTCTCGCGATATTCAAGGGTATGAAGATGCACTCCCCTCTCTCTCGTTGCTAGTTACTCCATAGATTGATCTTGGTGATGCATAGAATTTTTTTAATTTCTGCAACGATCCCCAACAGTGGCATCATGAGCTAGGTCTATGCGTAGTTTCTATGCACGAGTAGAACACAAGTTTGTTGTGGGCGTCGATTTTGTCAATGTACTTGCCACTACTAGTCTTATCTTGTTTCGGCGGTATCGTGGGATGAAGCGGCCCGGACCGACCTTACACGTGCTTACATGAGACAGGTTCCACCGACTGACATGCACTAGTTGCATAAGGTGGCTAGCGGGTGTGTGTCTCTCCCACTTTAGTCGGATCGGATTCGATGAAAAGGGTCCTTATGAAGGGTAAATAGCAATTGGCATATCACGTTGTGGTTTTGGCGTAGGTAAGAAATGTTCTTGCTAGAAACCTATAGCAGCCACGTAAAAAACTTGCAACAACAATTAGAGGACGTCTAACTTATTTTTGGAGCATATGCCGTGTGATGTGATATGGCCAAAAAGGATGTGATGAATGAAATATATGTGATGTATGAGATTGATCATGTTCTTGTAATAGGAATCACGACTTGCATATCGATGAGTATGACAACCGGCACGACCCATAGGAGTTGTCTTTAAATTATTGTATGACCTGCGTGTCACTGAATAACGCCATGTAATTACTTTACTTCATTGCTAAACCGTTAGTCATAGTAGTAGAAGTAATAGTTGGCGAGACAACTTCATGGAGATACGATGATGGAGATCATGGTGTCATGCCAGTGACGATGATGGTCATGGTGCCCCGAAGATGGAGATCAAAAGGAGCAAAATGATATTGGCCATATCATGTCACTATTTGATTGCATGTGATGTTTATCATGTTTTTGCATCTTATTTGCTTAGAACGACAGTAGTAAATAAGATGATCCCTCATAATAATTTCAAGAAAGTGTTTCCCCTAACTGTGCGCCATTGCGAAAGTTTGTTGTTTCGAAGCACCACGTGATGATCGGATGTGATAGATTCTAACGTTCACATACAATAGGTGTAAGCCAGATTTACACATGAAAAACACTTAGGTTGACTTGACGAGCCTAGCATGTACAGACATGGCCTCGGAACACAAGAGACCGAAAGGTCGAACATGAGTCGTATAGAAGATACGATCAACATGAAGATGTTCATCGATGATGACTAGTCCGTCTCACGTGATGATCGGACACGACCTAGTTGACTCGGATCATGTATCACTTAGATGACTAGAGGGATGTCTGTCTGAGTGGGATTTCATTAAATAATTTGATTAGATGAACTTAATTATCATGAACTTAGTCTAAAACTTTTGCAAAAAATGTCTTGTAGATCAAATGGCCCACGGTCATGTCAACCTCAACTTCAACGCGTTCCTAGAGAAAACCAAGTTGAAAGATGATGGTAGCAACTATACGGACTGGGTCCGTAACTTGAGGATCATCCTCATAGCTGCTAAGAAAGCATATGTCCTTGAAGCACCGCTAGGTGAAGCACCCGTCCCGGCGAATCCAGACGTTATGAACGCCTGGCCATCGCGTGTTGATGATTACTCCCTGGTTCAGTGCAGCATGCTTTACAGCTTAGAAATGGGGCTCCAAAAATGTTTCGAGTAGCACGGAGCATATGAGATGTTCCAAGAGCTGAAAATGGTTTTCCAAGCTCATGCCCGGGTCAAGAGATATGAAGTCTCCGACAAGTTCTACATTTTTAAGATGGAGGAGAATAGTTCTATCAGCAAGCACATACTCAAAATGTCTGGGTGGCACAACCGCTTGTGTCTACTGGACATTAACCTCCCGGATGAGGTGGTCATTGATAGAATCCTTCAATCGCTCCCACCTAGATACAAGCGCTTTGTGATGAACTACAATATGCAGGGGGTGGTTGACGGTGTCCTGGACTAGGGGGTACTCACCACGTCATCTCCCGATCAGTTGGATTGGGCCGAGGACCCCCATGGCCGTATACTCATGGGCCAGTTCGGAAAACCCCTGCCGCATACAAGGAAGACTCCACAAGACTTGGCGCCCAAGACAAGGACTCTCCTAAACCCTAGGCCTCCGGTGTCTTATATAAACCGAGCCCAGGCTAGTCAATAGACAATCTCATATTCATTCCTACAATCTCGTGGTAGATACATGTACTCTGTACTACACCCATATGAATACAATCAAAAGTAGCATGTAGGGTATTATCTCATCAAGAGAGCCCGAAGCTGGGTAAAACCCCGTGTCCATGTTACCATCGCTTCAAGACGCCTAGCTTAGGACCCCTACTATGAGATACACCAGATATTGAACCGACATTGGTGCTTTCATTGAGAGCCTGCTGGGTGATCGCCATGGATCGGTGGGACGATCAGGTGATATTTTTTCAGTTCAATCTGTTCCATGCAAATTATGCTTATTACAAATTTCTGCTACTGCTGTGTTCTGGTTTATTCGCAGAACGATTTGAGTCTTGCTGTAGGACGGGATTCGAAGGAATATTTTAATATCGTACGGGACATGGACGATGTCAAAACGTCAGATCGCGTATGGGAATTGTGCGGACACGGCTGCTCGATGATCCGGCGGTCATACATAATACGGAAGTAAATCCGGTCTCCAGCAACGGGGCCACCCAGGAAGTTTTTTTTTCAATTAAGTGTTATGGCGTGAGCCATTACCTTCTACGTATTAAATATGATTAGGGCATGCAGCCCCATAATAATAATACTAACCTTGAACATGGTTTTCAAGGATCGGTTGGTGGACAATGCAGATAGTTCCAGAAACTTTTTTTTCATGGCGCAATCATCGTCGGACCACCGAATTCTTCATCCAGTGGATTCCTATCCATGTCAAAATTGATCCTCGTGGTTTGACCGGATCTTGACTGACGGCACAAGTCATATATATACCTTTTCTTTGAGAATTATCACCCTTGTCTAGCATAATTTTGTTAGCAGATAGGACAAAAGAAAGGTTGTGCAATATTCCGTACGCGGACGATCTGTAAAATTCAGCAGTCGGTCGGGGACCTTGGTAAAATCCATCAAGGGCGTGCCGGCGAAGCAGCAACAAACTCGAAGCACGACCGGTGATTGATCCTCAGAGTGTCTACGCGGCCGCAACCACGGCCGCCCCATCCAGAAATAAAGGAACATGAGGAGATAATCCCCGTGCAAGTCCCGTAACCGAGCTAGCAAAGTAAAAGCGTGAGCATGGATATACTAGCAAGGGAAGTACTACTAATGCCAAATTGGGCACGTTTGCTGTGCCTAATTGCTAGATATTCTGCCTTTTTGTTTGGCTTTACTAATCAGTCTTGAATTACTTATTTAGTATTCCTTTTTTCTCTTTTCGCTGATCGTTGTTGCGATCACGCTATGGTCTGGTTGGCCCCGGCTCGACGACCTCTCAGCGGCACACGCGCAACAGTGCGTACATGATGCGGCGGCAGGTCCCGAATGACCATGTCGAGCAGAGGACCTCCAAGCACAACATCAGGGAGATTGCTTTTCTTTCTCCTCCTTTTTTTTCCAGCTCCTAGTTGTTGGCCCTCTACTACTTTTTTGTTGACAAGTTCATAGACCTATAACCCAATTGACTACTAATTTTGTAGCACGGCACCTCAGATTTGTTCTGTACATATGGTTTCTTTTTCGCCTCGGTCTGCTACGACCTTCGCTGTCAACTATGTTTTATTTCATCAGGCTATTTGTTTGGCTCATAAAATTATTGCACACAGAGTTTTTTCTCTCTGTTGGTTGGCACTACATTATTTTTTGCAGAGATATTTTGTCGACACTCGTACCTAGCGTCGATCCAGCCAGCTCCTCCCTATCACCTAGGAAGGCTGACCCTCTACGACATTGCCGTGCCACAAAGTCACCAGGCCGACCTCGACGCTCAGGCCATATCTCTTTCATTATTTACTTCACTTATATTAATTAAGTAGAAGAATTTTTTAATATACATTATTATCTGTCATTACTTTTGGTTGGCACTATTTTACCTGTGCAGGCCATTGACTTAGATCGGGCCGCACTATCCCCTCGGCGTGGTGTACTCGCCACCCACCTTCATCGACTGAATTGTGTCGTCGCCTTGGAGTGCTGCCCTGAGTTGGCAACCCTGAATCATTGCTTCATCAACCTACTCGGCTGGAGATTCCAGTGTCACCCGGTGACCTGCTCCATCACCTTGGCTAGATTGGGGGCTTCACCTCTTCGGAGTGCCGAGCTCTTCGCTTGGCCGCATCGGGCTTGGGGGCTGAGACCTTGTCCCGCACCAAGCTCGGACTGCGTCATCAATGTCGAACACATTAACCAGTTAAGTCGCTTTCATGCTCAAAAACTTTCAGTTTTAAATTTTGTTCGGTCCGACCAAGCATTATACTTTTTTCGCAAAAAATTGTTTGTGAAAAACTTCCTTGTCCAAACTTTGTTTGTGACACACAAATTCAAATACCCCGTTTACTTGGGGGCTCCCTTGCTGGAGCTTTTCGTCTTGCATATGATTATACTTGTACGGCTTCGTTCCTTGTTCGTGTATTACGCCACAATATGCACCATATTGACCTAAGTGATTTGCAAGCTGGGTTGTTTTTCTCCTGTGTTTACCCTTATGTTCCCGATTGTTCGGCTAGGGAGTAAAGGGAGCACCTCTGCGATTGTCACAATCGGGTCACCCGAGCCGGACCTCAGACTAGGTGAAGCCGAAAGCTAGCGCTCTTACTGTTTTCAATAATGGTCGGCACACAACGGAACTCATGAGTACAAAAAATCTATTGCCCAAGTCTCATAGTGAGCAACCGAAGAAAGGTATCGGTGGGGGTACTATTTTCTTCAAAGATGCTTCTTACACTTCGTCGGTAATATAGCATAAGTTCCCTGAGCGCGCTTTGTCTGTTACAGCCTTATGGCCTGATTGCCTGGTTATCGGAAACACCGTCGATATTCTCGATAAGTGGAGTACATAACACTTTTTGGCCCTTGGCCGAAGAGGGAGAAGCCGACGGTCGGTTAAGACGCGTTCAAAGTTTGGGCGAACACATATATGATATAAGTACTTCAGTACATACAATCATTATACATAAAATTCTTTTACCCAAGTCACCTGGGGGCTCTTAAATTTATGAGAGCTGTTTTACAATAAGTGTTCTTCTTCCTAGTCGTTGCAAAGTCTTTTTTCTATCACTCCTTTTTTCGACGCGAGTGTGTGGTCAATAGCCGGGGAGCCCAATTTTCCTCTCAAAGCCGTTAAGTTTGCTAAACTGGCCTAACGAGAAGTACTCCACCTTCGGGATAGGAGGTTGAAGCCGTAGGCTGGCCCGCTTGAAGTCTTGAGATAGGATGTGTCATGTTAAAGCACGACAGAAGCACAACCTTTTTTTTTCTAAGACCAATTTTCTGATTGGCACTGAACAATTGATCTAGTTCGGACGTCGAGCTTTTACTGACGTTTTTTGGTTTTCCAATCCTATGGCACTTTTCAACCATTTGTGTGTTTTTCGCATAAGTCTCGCAGTACAACGCCGGACACCTTTAGATATTCGGCAAAAATTCTCGGATATTGCTATATATGCATCAGTTTTGAATTGTGTCTTCGGTCAATAGTTGGGTTGCCCGGCTCCTGTGTTTGCCTCCTATGTTCCGTTTTGTTTGGCTAGGTGTGCAAAGGGAGAACCACTGTGATTGTGCTTCCAGCTCGCATGGTTAAGCACCTCAGTGGACAAAGCCGAAAACTGACTGTCATAATAAGCGTAAACTAGTCAGCGGTCCGATGACTATATTAAATGACGGGCCGTTCGTAACTTTGGCCGAAGTGTTTATGGCTTGACCTCGGCTGTCGCCGAACACTAACCGCGGGGCTACTTGCTGGCCTCCCAACTTTAACCTCCTATGACTAAGTGAAAGTTATAAAGCCCGCATATCTATGATGGGCCACTTTCAGATTATAAACGGTCGCAACGGAGGTGAAAATTTGGTTCCTTTAGACCACAGAGTTTGGAAGCTTTCCCCAAACTAAATCCTCACTATTTTCCTCCCACATTGATCGGAGCTGAGGTTTCATGATCATGCTTAGCATGACAACCCAAAGAAAGGAACCGATAGTGGGACTATTTTGTTTGGACGATGTTTCTTATGTTAAACAAATAATATAACACGTCTCTCTGTGTACCTTTGTTTATAAAACCGTATGGCCGGATTGCCTTGTTTGCCGTAAATCTTTGCCCTCATAAAGGCTTTATAAAGTAGGACAAACACTCCTCGGCTGCTAGCCGAGGAAGTTGAAGCTGATGGTCGGTCAACAAAGTTTTGTACAATGCGGATCCGAGCATTAATGACGTAAAGTACTTGGATACATAGAGTCGTTACATAATTTGTGATTTTACTATGGATATCGATCCTTAATTCGGCCTCCCGTGCCCGCATTAAGGCTAGGGGGCTACTAGGCTTCGGGCTTATTATTTACAAATATTAAAAGGGCACATCGATCCCCTAATCTGGTGTTGCCACCCGACCAGTGTCTCGGGGGCTACTGCATTGACAACCCAATGCAGAAAATTTAAAGTGCAATATAGTTTTTGAGAAGATTATTATCCTCAAGTTGGTCGGCCACACCCAACCTGAGTCTTGAGGACTTCGCACACCGCCTTTCTATTCCTAAGTATGCTGCTGAGCTGGGAATTGATCCTCAAGCTGATTTTATGAATCGACCTGAGTCTCAGGGGCTACTAGGGTCAGCGGTTTGATTTTTTCCCTCAGGTGTATCCCATATATTAGGCCAACACGCACCTTGAGGTCTACTGGCTATACATCTCGGCAGATACTACATTGCGTAATTCGGAATTAAATTCATAAAAATCAGCCCATGGCCGAGGTGCTGCACCACCTCGGATACAGTCCGGCGTTGGTGCTCGACTACAATAGACAACCCGGAAGCAGTCCGGCATAAAGCTCGGACGCTAGTGGCTGGCTCCTTAGAGGGCATTTCTGACATTAAGCTCGGCTAAACTCCTTCAACTTTTTCGAACCAAGGTGATGTATGACATCTCGAATATAGTTCGGCGTTGGAGCTTGGACATAGTCCGGTGTTGGAGCTCGGATACAGTCCGGCGTTGGAGCTTGGACATAGTCCGATGTTGGAGCTTGGACATAGTCCGGCGTTGGAGCTCGGATACATTCCGGCGTTGGAGCTCGGAAGCGGTCCGGTGTTGGTGCTCGGCTGCTAAAGATACCTCGAATGCAGTCCGGCGTTGGAGCTCGAACGTAAGAGGGCATTGCCGCTCGGGAACAACTTCAAACCCGCGGTACGGCATAAAAATAACAAGGCATGGATAAAGGCCCAAAACTTAAAGGGGCTCCTCGGATACCCGACGTATAAACTCTTCGGATGCACCTCGGCGATCCTCAAGATCAAAGACGAGAAGATTTGTTGAACCAGTTTTCAAGACCGACGACCGAAGATGAAGAACAGTTCGAAAGGATCGAGGAGCGTCCCCAACTTGAAGACCGGTTAAGGGGGCTACTGACGGTATCCTGGACTAGGGGGTACTCACCACGTCATCTCCCGAGCAGTTGGATTGGGCCGAGGACCCCCATGGCCGTATACTCATGGGCCAGTTCGGACAACCCCTGTCGCATACAAGGAAGACTCCGCAAGACTTGGCGCCCAAGACAAGGACTCTCCTAAACCCTAGGCCTCAGGTGTCTTATATAAACCGAGGCCAGGCTAGTCAATAGACAATCTCATATTCATTACTACAATCTCGTGGTAGATACATGTACTCTGTACTACAGCCATATGAATACAATCAAAAGTAGCATGTAGGGTATTATCTCATCAAGAGAGCCCGAAACTGGGTAAAACCCCGTGTCCATGTTACCATCGCTCCAAGACGCCTAGCTTAGGACCCCTACTATGAGATACGCCAGATATTGAACCGACAGTGGTGAAAACCATTCCTGAGGTATTTTCAATGCTGAAATCAGTGGAGGTGGAAATCAAAAAGGAACATCAAGTGTTGATGGTCAATAAAACCACTAGTTTCAAGAAAGGCAAGGGTAAGAAAAACTTCAAGAAGGACGGCAAGGGAGTTATCGCGCCCGGTAAGCCAGTTGCCGGGAAGAAGCCAAAGAACAGACCCAAACCTGAGACTGAGTGCTTTTATTGCAAGGCAAACGGTCACTGGAAGCAGAACTGCCCCAAGTACTTAGCGGATAAGAAGGCCGGCAACACCAAAGGTATTTGTGATATACATGTTATTGATGTGTACCTTACCAGTACTCGTAGTAGCTCCTGGGTATTTGATATCGGTGCGGTTGCTCATATTTGTAACTCAAAACAGGAGCTGCGGAATAAGCGGAGACTGGCGAAGGACGAGGTGACGATGCGCGCCAGGAATGGTTCCAAGGTCGATGTGATCGCCGTCAGCATGATACCTCTACATTTACCTACGGTGTCGTGGAATTATCACGTTAGATGTCCTCGTGAAAGGACTTAGTCGTGGAGCCATCGTGATGGGTTAGCTTAGAGAAGTTAAACCGGACAAAGGACATGAGAGTTTTATACTAGTTCGGCCCCTTACGATGAAGGTAAAAGCCTACGTCTAGTTGTGATGGAATTACTGGGGCTTCGATTGCAAGGGAGCAAACACGCTATGCCTAGCTCTCAAGTTGTTGTTTCTTGTTCCTGAACCGCCGTCGGGTCGTCCCTATATATACACAGGTTGACGCCCAGCTGGTTTACAGAGTCCCGAGACCGGCTCATACAAGTGTCCGGCTTGGTCTCTCCTTCCCTAACTTACAACACAAGTTCATACAACTATGGCGGTTTACAACTATGGCCCTAATCCGCCTTTGGGCTCTGGGCCTCTAAGCTTTATCCGTAAAGCGCCATCTTCTTTGTCTTCATGGGCTTCAGTGTAATTGAGGGTGAACCGGCCCCTCCTGGGCGGTTTACACTCAGTAGTTATATCCCCAACATTAGGCCCCAGGTTGATTTGAACAAGTTCATGTCAATCTTCAGGACTTAGATAAATTCTGTGAACATCTTCTTACGGTTCTCATAAACCGCCATGATATCTTCTCCCTGTAAACTTTGGTAAACCGCCATGACGTCATCTTCTGAAATTGTAGTAAATCTTCATGACGTCATCTCTATATGAAAAGATTATAAAGATTCCCTTCATTAATTATCCTCCGAAGATCAAGGCGACAGCTGCGCCCCATTTTACCTCTTCAGCTCCTCGATTCTCGCGCTCGCCTACTTTATCCATTCGCCTTATAAATAGGCTCCGGGGTTTTTCACTTTTCCCCTTCCGCGCTTCTTTTTCTTCCTCTCACCGGTCAAGCCCCATAGCTCCGCCGCCGCCGTCGACCTTGAAGCTCTGCCTCATCCCTGGCCGGTGCATCAACCTGAACGCACCAGAGATCCGCGGTTCTCCTCCGCCACTCTTGTGAATCCAGTAAGATTCTTCTCCCTCAACCCTAGATCTGCATTAAGGTTTCGGTACTCGGCCGTGTTCGTCCGTGCTCTTTATTTTGCCCTTGCTACCTTATTGAATCTAGATCAAACTTGACCTGTTTCTTCTGCGGCCGAGGTTTTTAGTTTATTTTGCCTCCGCATAGTATCTTTTAAGATCACGAAAAAATCTCATCTGGCTCCTTGCTGTTCCGGTGTCGCCATTGTTAGGGCTTCAGAAAATTTTCTTTACTGAACCATGGTAGATCCAAAATTATTTTACCATCTTGTGAAACCTGTTTCTGCAACACTTAGTAGATTTCAGATCTGCTTCCTCCGTTATAGGCGGTTTAACCTTTAGAATTTGATAACCCACCAGGTACCATTAGCCCTCACTTAAACCGCCAATATTACCTGAACATGAATTTCCGGTTTAACATGTATATAGTCTTCGTTGAAATCTCTCGGTTTGATACCGGTTTATGTATGTCAATCTTGAACCGTAAACTATCATGTGAACTTCCTTTACAGTTTGTCAGCAAAGAATGGCCTAACAATTTTCTTCTTGCAATTGGGTTCCTTCCCGGATCAAAGAAGAACAACTTACTAGGTATATTCTGACTGGCGCTTTAGCCAAGAAGGATGTCATTCATTGGCGAGTCCCTGGTGTGGAGTGCCCTCCTGAACCTCAAGATGGAGAAGTGGTTGTGTTCATGCAGCATCTAGACCGAGGTTTTATTCCTCCCGGATCAAAGTTTTTTCGGGATGTTCTTGCTAGTTTCCAGCTCCACCCTCAAGATATTGGGCCAAACTCTGTGTCCAATATTTGCAACTTCCAAGTGTTCTGTGAAGTTTATCTGCAAGAAGAACCGTCTGTTGATCTTTTCAGAGACCTCTTCCACTTGAACCGCCGTACAGAATTCACTGATGGCCCCAATACCGAGCTTGGCGGGGTGTCAATTCAGAAAAGAAAAGAAATAGATTTTCCTCATGCCAAACATCACAGCCACCCCAAAGATTGGAATCAAACATGGTTCTATTGCCGGAACACCGCTCCTGACGGGTTACCACCATCACCGACTCAGCAATGGACATCCACTGCCTCAGCGGCTTACTACCAAGGAACAACAAACTTATGCACCGCAGCTTGCTAAGCTCCGAGCTCTTCTAGCAAATGTTTTGACTGGTATTGATCTTGTCTGTTGCTGGGTTTCCTGGGGTATCCTGCCCTTAAGCCGCCACACCGGCTTAATGCATGAATATACCGGGAATGTCAACGATCCTCAACGGCACACTGACATACCAATGACTGATGAGGAAGTCACTGAGTATGTAAAGAAGATGCTAGATGAACCGATCTCAGAATGTTGCAAGACTGGATTGGCCCCCCTTTTACGCCTCCAATAAACCGCCAGCCATAAGATTTTATCCTTCTGTTTTTGCAGTCCGTCAACTCTTTAACTTTTTCCTGACAAACTTTTGAATATTTTTACAGGCCAGAGACCCATTCTGGAAGAGAAAAACTCAAGACAAATCGGCGAGGGCTCTTCGTGCCAAGAGAAAGGTCACAAAGAGTCTAGCCAAGAAGAAAACTGCCGAGTCCTCTGATCCGCCCGAAGAGGTAATCTACCTTTCCTCTGATTCAGAGCATGTGCCGGTTCAAAAACTTCGCTGTGCAGTTCGGAAAGTAAAACACTCACATCCTCTTGCTCATTTGGATCCACAATTTTCTTTGAAGACACAACATCATGAAGGTTGTCGCACAACCCGACATAGTGGCCAACAGGTCACTTCCTCCGGTTTACCAGACACACCACCTCGGAAGCATCGTCCAGAGGTTTCTTGTTCTAACAATAAATCTTATCCGTTGGCGGGTTGCTTCCGATATCCACTTAATCCGTCTGATTCGAATTATCAGGTAACTTACAACTCCTCTTCTAGCGACTCATCAACCACACAAATGCCTCCTCTCAAGACTGTCCCTGGGTGAGTGATGTTTTTAACTTATCCTTCTTGCGCCTGGTATATCATACTAACCTTTGTTTGTTATTTTGCAACGCCAAAGGCCGGCTCAGCAAGAAGGCAAGAACAGATGCTTCTGCAGAGGATGTTGAACCAGAAAAATCCCAGAAGGTGCTGACAGAGATGCTGATAGAGATGCTAACATTGCTGTGGACGATCCTGTACCCCAAGATCAGGATACTTATGTTGATCCGTCGGAAGTTAACCCAGCCAGTCCTCATGGAGATCCGCCCAGCCCAATTGCTAATCCTCCAAGTCCTACTGCTGATCCGCCAAGCCCCGCCAAAACCTCAGACAAACCGACTAGTCCAAGCAAAGCAACTGATGATGTTTTGATCACCGGATTTGGTCATACTTCACCTGGCCGCCCTGTTGCTTTATCAAAACACAGTGCCAAAGAGGAATTTGCTGCTGTGGGCAAAGGTAGATGGAAGACTGATCTGTCAAGCTATGCTCATCTCAACACTCAAGATCTTCATTTTGGATACCTAAACCGCCTATATACAAGCCGTGATTGTGAGGCCGGTTTAGTGAACTTGATGAAGGAGCGATATGAGGTAATTTCTGCAAATCTTGCTTTGTACTTTTGTCAATATCATTGTAGCCCCCAAGGGCCGGTTTATCTTTTGAAGATGGAACGGAACTTTAGATAAAAAAGACTTCAACTGTGTAGCCTCCAAGGGCCGGTTTAGCTCTTCAAGATGAACCAGAACTGTCTGTTAAACATTTTGTCCTTACTGACTTCCTTCACCTTTGATTTGACTGATCAATTAGGCATTAGCCCCCAAGTGCCAAGCTTAATACTTGTATTGAGGCTTGGGACTTTAAAATATCCGTTTTAAGAAGCAAGCCACATTAGCCCCAAAGTGCCAAGTGTATAACTTGTTATGTGCTTGGGACTTTGAAGAATATATGACCAACCTATCATTTATCTGTTGCAGGCTGACTTGAACAGTAAGGATTCCCAAATTGCTGATCTTCAAGAAAATATTAAATCCCAGCAAGCAGAAACCTCCAAGGCCAAGGAAGAACTGAAAGGCACTTTAACAGCCATGGAGCAATTGAAAGAGGGCTTCAAGAATGAACGAACCAACTGGGACACCGAGAAGGCTGCTCTGTTAAAACAGGCTGAAGATGCTGAAGCAACTCTTAAACCGGTGGCAGAAGAGCTAACTGGGCTGAAGCATCAAGTGAATGCTATGACTTCTGCAATATTTGGTAAGTACTTTGTAATAACCTGTCTGAAGCATCTTCGAATTTGCCGGTTTAACCTTAAATTCTTAAACCATTGCAGGCAGTCGTATTGCTCATCTGGACGCGGATATGCGGATGAAGTTGAAGGCAGCCTATACATTGATTGAGCAACTGTATAATGGTGCACAACGAGTCATCTGTGCGGCTTCGTACAACAAACTGGCACCAATTTTGATCAAGGATACTTTGGCTAGGCTATCGATGACACCTGCTCAGATAGAGGAGGTAAAGCGATCTGCTGCTAGGGCTGGCGCATTATTAGTGCTGACTCGTGCTAAAGCTTGGATAGCTGACCTTGATCCGGTTGATATCGCAAAGGGTTATCCTGGTGAATAGGCAGATGTGTCAGCGTTTGATAATGAAGCCCTTAAAGCTTGACAAAGGAGATGCGCCCACTGGCAAGCCAATTGGCTAAAGAGGCTAACTTGTCCACTCATCGGTCCTTCTATGATGCAGATAACAGACGGGTTGATGCCGCTGTTAAAGAAGTGCAGAATCTCATCCCGCCAATCCGTAAGCACACCTATGCCCCTGACGATGAACCGTCCAATCTTATAAGTGAAGAAACTATCTTCCAGGCTATAACCCGGATTGACTGGACCACCATTGACTTCCAGCCATTGGGTGGAGAGGAGGAGGTTGAACCGATGCCAGAGGATCCATCAACTTCACGTCAACCTAGTGATGAGCCTTAATTCGGCAATCGTGATGACTTTTATAGAATGTGTTCTGTGTAAAAACAATCATTATTTTGGGCCTCAGAGCACCTTGTAATAGGCTAGTCAAAATACTTTGATCTGTTGCCATCGTGCACTGCTACATGACGTTGTTTGATACGCCATTATATTTGCTGTGCTTTCTTATATATCTTGATCATTTCATGCAATCCTTGTGTCTGCATAAAAAGAATTGTCCTGGCGGTTTACCGCCGGACGGGTCATAATGCCCAATACAAAGCCTAGTTGATTACCAAGGCTGAATAGATATTAAAATATTAAATAGATCATACCTGTGATATTAAATCACTTTTGTTGGCTTACCAACTTTGATTATATTAAGGGTAAAAACCCAAATCTTGGAGTATTAATAACTCCCACCATGCAGTGCTGGTATATATAATAAGCCATACCGGGTTGTGATGAACATCGGATGATCATGCTGGCGACATGTAGTCAAAGCCAGTCTGGGTTATTAAACACCGGTTTGATAATGAATATGGTCTGACAACTTGTAGCTGAAAGCCAAGCCGGGTTAAGAAACATCGGATTATTATGATAACTAATAGACATGCCGGGTCAATAGACGCCGGTTTACCATGAAATCAAAAGAAAAACTCTTTGACAAAAGCAAATAAAACCGTGTAGTCGAGGCTTTTCAAGGGATGCTAGGCCCAAATTCGTGGCTTTTCATGGGCTGCCAGGCCGCTGAGTTAAACCATTTTACAAAGCCTTTCAAGATGGGCCTCCAACTAACCAATCGTCGTTTTAACTTTGACAAGTTCTGGGTCTGTATAAGATTGACTTGTCAAACGTTCGGCGGGTCGTGCCAGGATTACCTGGATAGGAGTGGCTTACTTGATAAAGGCAGGTTAACCCGGGGTTTTAGGTGAATACACCAGGATTCCAAGCCGTGCTTGATAGCATATTACAAGGATCCTTTCAAACTATTTGTTGCATTGCACAAAGAGCCCCCAATTAACTTTGTGAGCTGTGCTCAATGGGTACCTATGTTTGAGATGTGCATAGCATCCAGACTCTCTTTGGCCCCTTGGGTGTGAAGCTCCCAAGCTGTATTGTGGCGTGATAGCCGGTTTAACAAGCAGAACTCCGCTTTGTCAGCTGAAGCCCCCATGTAATCAAAAGATATTTGAAGAAAAAACGGCAGAGGCCCTGCTTATAGCAAGGATGCCGGTTTACTATATTGATCATAATATATGCATTGTCAAAATATGTACATAAGAGAAGCCTATGGCTCAGGTGTAGTAAGGCGGAAGGAGAGCTATGTTCCAGGGCCGCCGGGTCTCCTCCTCAGATTTGCGTGAGTCTGCGTGCTCTCGAACATCAATGAGGTAGTATGATCCATTGTGCAGATTCTTGCTGACCACAAAGGGTCCTTCCCAAGGTGGGGATAACTTGTGCATATCGGTCTGATCCTGGATGAGCCGAAGCACCAAGTCGCCTTCTTGAAAGGTTATTGTCTTAACCCGGCGGCTGTGATAACGCCGCAGATCTTGCTGATAAACCGCCGAACGGGCCAAAGCCATGTCCCGTTTTTCATCTAACAGGTCCAATGCCTCCTGGCGTGCTTGCTCATTGTCTGCTTCAACATAATTGGCAACCCAAGGCGAGTCATGATGAATATCACTTGGGAGGACCACCTCTGCCCCGTAAACCATGAAGAAAGGTGTGTAACCCGTTGATCTATTGGGAGTGGTGTTGATGCTCCATAACACAAAAGGTAGTTCTTCCACCCAACAACCCGACGTCCGCTTCAAAGGACCATAAGCCGGGGCTTGATACCCTTTAAGATTTCCTGATTTGCTCTCTCAGCTTGTCTGTTGGACTGGGGGTGTGCCACTGACAACACGTCAAGCCAGATATGCTCTGTCTGACAGAAGTCCTCCATCTCACCTTTAGAAAGGTTTGTGCCATTATCCGTAATGATGATGTGTGGAAAGCCAAAGCGGAAGATGATCTTTTTGATAAATTGAACTGCCGTGGCTGCGTCACACTTGCTTACAGGCTCCGCTTCAACCCATTTAGTGAACTTGTCAACCGCCACCAACAAGTGGGTCTTCTTATCCTTGGACCACTTAAAAGGTCCCACCATATCAAGCCCCAAAGTAGCAAACGGCCAAGTGATTGGAATCATCCGTAGCTCTTGAGCCGGAACATGAGCTCGGCATGAAAATTTCTGACAAGTGTCACACCGCTTTACCAGATCCTCCGCATCAGCATGAGCTGTCAACCAGTAGAAACCATGACGAAAAGCTTTGGCCACCAGAGACTTTGAACCAGCATGGTGACCACAATCTCCTTCGTGGATTTCCCGCAGAATCTCTTGGCCCTCTTTAGGAGAAACACAACGCTGGAATACGCCTGAGACACTGCAGTGGTGTAACTCGCCATTGTGAATAACCATGGACTTTGATCTCCGCACTATCTGTCTGGCTAGAACTTCATCTTCTGGTAACTCGCCCCGGTTCTTATATGCCAAATATGGAACTGTCCAATCCGGAATTACATGTAAAGAGGCTACCAATTGGGCCTCCGGATCAGGAATAGCTAAATCCTCCTTTGTAGGCAACTTAACAGACGGGTTATGCAAGATATCTAGAAAGGTATTGGGTGGTACCGGTTTACGCTGAGATCCCAGCCGGCTTAAAGCATCTGCTGCTTCGTTTTTGCGCCGATCAATATGCTCCACCTGATAACCCTTGAAGTGACCCGCCACAATATCCACCTCGCGTCTGTAAGCCACAATGAGTGGATCCTTAGAATCCCAAGAGCCAGAAACTTGCTAAGCCACCAGATCAGAGTCTCCAAAGCATCGTACCCGGCTTAAATTCATTTCCTTGGCCACACGGAGACCGTGGAGTAAGGCCTTGTATTCAGCTGCATTGTTAGTAC
The DNA here is from genome assembly GCF_002162155.2 of Triticum dicoccoides. Lineage (NCBI taxonomy): Eukaryota > Viridiplantae > Streptophyta > Magnoliopsida > Poales > Poaceae > Triticum > Triticum dicoccoides. The sequence goes on along the minus strand of NC_041385.1, from coordinate 645,836,063 downwards.
AAGGAAACATCAAGCGGAGAATATAACGAATTTTATCACCTCGGGGGGAAGTAAGGACAACTCCAGCCCCCGAGCCCTCCAATTGCCTGGATCCGTCAAAGTGGATAATCCAATATGTGTTATCCGGTTTGTCTTCTGGTGCCTGCAACTCGGTCCAATCATTGATGAAGTCAACAAGCGCCTGAGACTTGATGGCTGTCCGAGGCATAGACTTCAACCCGTGTGTGTCGGATTTAGGGTTCCGGCAGACCCTTGAGGTTCAAACACTGGGGTGCGCGTGGAGGTTTCGCCTTCTACCTACCTGTTCCTTGCCGAATCGCTAGGATCTAAACTACGAGAAGAACAACACAAGAGACACAGGGTTTATACTGGTTCAGGCCACCATTGTGGTGTAATACCCTACTCCAGTGTGTGGCGTGGTGGATTGCCTCTTGGGCTGATGATGAACAATACAAGGAAGAACAACCTCGCGAGGGTCTGTTCTTGTGGTGGTGCTGTCCCTTTGGAGGGGTTGATTCTAGATGCCTATCTTATCTCCAGATTCCTATCCCGATATCTCTACCCTGTGGGTGGCTAGTCCTATATATAGGCGAAGGCCCTGGGCCTCTTCCCAAATATTGAGTGGGAAGGGCGCCAACAATTGGCCATTTTGAAGGGGAACATCTAGTACACTTATCCTAACTAAAGTTGGTCCTCGCCTGTCAAAGGCTCTGGTGGTGACGCCGACTTGGGCTCCATGGTGACCTCCATCCTGCCGTTGGACTGGTCTTGGTCTTGTTGCACCGAAACGGATGCCTTTGCTTGATGCTCTCGCCTGCGCGTGCTCCCCTTGCACCAAAGAGGAAAGAAGGACACTGCGCGGGCTGGTGCCCGGCTGGCGCCCTTGGTCGTCATGGCTTGCGTCATGGGCACCTCGCAAGGTACCCCGCCTTGAACTTTTCGCCTCCTCGTGAGCCAGCCTGACGAGGGCGTGCCTGAGGAAGCTCCTCGTCGTCCGCCCCGCGAGGCTTGGCCCCTCGCGAGGGTCTTGAGCTTGTGTTGATGTAGATGGGCCGTGCTGGGCCCCCTTTGAGCCACGCTGCAGGCCGCAGGCAGGCAAGTCTGGGGACCCCCATTTCCAGAATGCCGAGAGTAGCCCCCGGGCCCAAGGCGCGCCCGGAGTTGGCCGAGCAGAGAGGCGAAAGGGCAAGTGCGAAGCCTCGCAAGCCCTAACATCCTACGACCTTGGGCGCCGCGTGGCGGTTGATCGGACGTGGGCGGCTCCGCTCCCCCATGACGCCTCAGCAACTGCACGAACTAACAAGTCCCTGCATGCGAAGCGAGTCATGATTACATGCGGTCGCGGAGGCCGACGGTTGGCCTCCTCTGGCTTTAAGTACGGCACGCCGCGTGCCCTTCCAGTTCATCCCCTCTTGCTTCTCCTTCTTCCTCATGGCCCCGCCAAGGAGGCTCTCGGCCGCAGAGAACGGGAAAGCTCGCCAGGCCGAGCCTGCCTCTCTCCCGCCCAAGCGCGGTCGCGGACGCCCTCGCAAGCACCCCGTGGCCTCCACGGCGGTTCCCCGTGACCGCGGAGGTGACTTCCCACATGGCGACGGGCGATCGGCCGCGGCCGGGGCGTGTGTTTCGGCTGTGCGACCCCCGAGGCCACGCTCTCGCGCCGCGGAGGTGCTGCCGGAGTTTGTTGTGTGGGAAGCGGAGCCGGCCAGCACCCGGCTTCAGCTTCCTCGCTTCCTCCTAGGTGAGCTCCCGGCTGGCGCCCCGGGCGGCCTCTGGCTCCAGGCAGACGGCTGTTGTAGCCGGGCCTCGTGGGCTTCGCTGGAGGTCTTCGCGGCCGGGAGCCTGGCCCTGACCCGCGGCTGGCAGACATTTGCCTGCGCGCGTGGCCTGAGCCGCCGGTGCACCCTGCACTTCAAGTTCGACGGCGATGCCACCCTCTACGTGAGGGTGTTTGGGGAAGATGGTCGCCGCGCTGGGTGCTGCCCTGAAGAAGACGGCCACGGCCGGGGACCCAGCCCCAGCGAGGATGGAGAGGGCAGCGAGCGCGCGGCTGGTGGCGCCTAGGATTCCTCAAGCTTCACTGGTTCCTCTTCGGGCAGCGACTCTTCTAGCAGCGGCCGCGGTCTGCCTCCGCGCCGTCGTGCCTGCTTGGAGGGTGGTAGCGGGTCCGCCCGCCGTCGCACCCTGGTGAAGCGCGAGAGAGAGTCCGCTTGAGCTCCGGAGGCAGCTCGGGCCCGGCGCTTGGCGAGCTTTGCCTGGTTTGTTCCCCCCTCTCCTTTTTCCTGCGCAAAAAGACAGCTATGTGGGGGCCCCATGGGGGCGTGTTTGTGTTATCGTTGTCAATAATCATAATGTTTCCATTATTCTGGTATTGTTCCTTCTTGCTGAACGCCTGCGCGTAGGTAATCCCTAGACTTGGCCATGGGGCGACCGACCCAGGTCCTGTATTCGTGTCGCGGTGCCCGTGAGGCACAGACTGGAGGAATGCTCCTGTAGTGGACCCGGGTCGTGAGGTCTTGACCGAAAGGATCGAAACACTCGCGAGGGCGCCAGGGCCGTCCCCTCGCGAGACCTCGCGCAAGAGAAATCGGGGTCGGAGGGCGAAAAACCGAAGAGCCATAAGTCAAAAGACAGCGACAGTTTCAATAAAACTTCAAATGAGAATGAACTAGCCAACTGCAGAAAGCAAATGAAAAAGCCGCGTCTGGCACCTAGCCTAGTCTTCGATGTCTTCTCACCAGCGCGGAGCTAAGTGCTGCCACTGGGCGTGGGAGGGAGCCCCAGGGCCTGAGGCCGGCGCTCCTGAGACTCCGGGGCGTGTACATCCCCAACTCATTATTACGTGAGAGTGTCACGGGTGGCGAGCTTCACAGGCGTTGGCCTTCTTCACAGGCTCCGGGCCTTTCTTCGGGGAAGCAAGCTTCACGGGCATTGGCCCTCTTCACAGGCTCCGGGCCTTTCTTCGGGGAAGCAAGCTTCACGGGCATTGGCCCTCTTCACAGGCTCCGGGCCTTTCTCAAAACGCGATAGCTTCACAGGCGTTCGTCTTCTTCATAGGCTCCGGGCCTTTTCCAAAAAGATGGTCTTCACAGGCATTCGCCTTCTTCACAGGCTCCGGGCCTTTTCCAAAAAGATGGTCTTCACAGGCATTCGCCTTCTTCACAGGCTCTGGGCCTTTTCCAAAAGGATGGTCTTCACAGGCATTCACCTTCTTCACAGGCTCCGGGACTTTTCCAAAAATATGGTCTTCACAGGCATTCGCCTTCTTCACAGGCTCTGGGCCTTTTCTAGAAGGATGTTCTTCACAGGCATTCGCCTTCTTCACAGGCTCTGGGCCTTTTCCAAAAAGATGGTCTTCACAGGCATTCGCCTTCTTCACAGGCTCTGGGCCTTTTCAGGGGTAAAACCTCCGGAGGTGCTGGATGTTCCACGCATTCTGGACTGGCACCCCCTCCTGAGTCTCCAAGCACACGGAGCCGGGCCTGGAAACATGAACAACCTTGAACGGGCCCTCCCACATGGGAGAGAGCTTATGAAGTCCCTCCCTGGAGAGAACCCGCCTGAGCATGAGGTCCCCTACCTCGAGAGTCCTGGGGCGGATGTTGCGGCAGTGGTATTGCCGCAATGCTTGTTGATATCTTGCCGCTCACAGCGCGGCTTCTCGGTGACACTCCTCCCCCAGCACGAGGTCCATCGCCCGCATGGCGTCCTGCTGCGCTTCGTCGAACGCCAGGACCCGTGCGGACCGACGCCTGACCTCGTGAGGGAGGACCGCTTCGGCTCCATAGACCAAGAAGAAAAGGGTCTCTCCAGTCAGCTTGGTTGCGGTCATGCGGATGGACCACAACACGGATCGGAGCTCATCGTACCAGCCTCTGCCGCAAGCTTCCAGCTTCTTCTTGAATGTTCTGGTCTTGAGGCCCCTCAGGACCTCCGCGTTGGCCCGCTCGGCCTAGCCGTTGCTTCGGGGGTGCGCCACTGAAGCGTAGCATATCTGCATTCCAAGGTTAGCACAGTATGTTTGGAAGAGGTTGCTGGTGAACTGCGAACCGTTGTCGGTGATGATGCGGTTCGGCACCCCGAACCGGCTCACGATGCCCTTGATGAACTTGACCGCCGAACCCGCGGGGATGGTGCGGACGACTTCCACCTCAGCCCACTTGGTTAATTTGTCCACGGCGACATAGAGGTAGCGATAGCCCCCTAACGCCTGGGGGAACGGGCCCAGGATATCAAGCCCCCAGACTGCGAATGGCCATGTGAGGGGTATGGTCTGCAGACCTCCCGCCGGCTGATGGATCTGCTTTGCATGGAATTGACAGGCTTCGCAGGCCTTTACCAGTTCGACGGCGTCATTGAGCGCGGTAGGCCAATAGAAACCGCTTCGGAATGCCTTGCCCACGAGGGTTCACGATGACGAGTGGTGCCCACAGTCTCCACCGTGTATGTCCGCCAGCAGCTCTTTCCCTTGCTCCCTGGAGATGCAGCATAGGGACACATCATTTGGTCGCTTCCGGTAGAGTTCCCCATCCCTGATGCAGTATGCTGTGGCCTGCCGCGCCACGCACTCTGCTTCCTCCTCCTTCTGTGGCAAGATCCCTTGTGTCAGATAGCTCCGGAGCTCTGTGATCCAGCATCCCTCCTGAGGCTCCGTTGTCAAGAGCAAACGCGCCCCCAAGGCTGGCCTGCAGACCGGGGCTCCCGAGGCTGGCAGCTGGGGGAGCTCCTCCCGAGGCTGCACCGCGCTTGACAGTGATGGCGTGGCCGAGGGCTTGAAGAGCCGCTCTTCGAAGATGCCAGGCTCCTAAGGCAGTCGCCTGGACGCTCGTTTGGCGATGTCGTCGGCCTCCTGATTGGTGCCACGGGGCACGTGCTGTAACTCCGGCCCCCAGAACTGCTTCTCGATCCTGCGAACCTCCGCAAGGTGGGCTTCCATGTGCTCATCCCTTGGCTCGTATACTTTGTTGGAGAAGTTGACGAGGAGTTGTGAATCACCTTTGATGGTAAGGTGCTTTACTCCGAGGGCGGCCGCGGCCTTCAGGACCTCTATCAGGCCTTCATATTCTGCTATATTGTTGGAGACCTTTTCTCCGTGTTGGAAACAGAGCTGCATGGCGTAGTAGAGCTTGTCTTGGGTAGGAGATATAAGTACCGCGCCAGCCCCCACGCCGTGCCTGGAGAATGCCCCGTCGAAGTACATGACCCAACCGTCCGGCGCCTCACTTCCCGGGGAGAGGGATTTGATCCTCATCAGCCTTTAGGCCCGGCGCCTCTATCCACTCTGCCACGAAAACTGCCAAGGCGGCTTCCTTGATGACTCGGGTCATGCTGAATTCGAGCTGAAATGCTTGCAGCTCAATGTTTAACTCGGCGACCCTTCCGGCTGAGTTAGGGCTCCGGAGCACTCTTTCCAAGGGGTACGCGGAGACAACCTTGATAGGGTGACCCTGAAAGTAGTGCTGCAGCTTGCGCGAGGCCACCAGTAGCGCGAGGAGAAGTTTCTGAGGCATGGGGTACCGTGCCCTCGCATCCCGCAACACCGTGCTGACAAAGTACACTGGGTGCTTGACGAGGCTTGGAGCGTCGGTGCTGGTGGCGTCCTCCGGAAACCGTGGTACCTCCTGAGGCGGCGGAGCCTCCAGAAGCTGGTTGCCTGGGGGAAGGGCCTCTCCCGCTCCTGGTGCATTCCCCTGCGGCGGCTGATCTTCCTCAATCATGGTAGTGATCTCTGTGAGTCCTTTTTGGTCCTGTTTTGCCTTGGCGCGGGCAGCCGCCGCAGCCTTGGTCCGACGCTCCTCCCTAACCGCCACCAAGGCCGCGCTGGCTGAGTAGGGAGTGGCGGCGAGGTAGAGTACCAAGGGCTCTTGTGGACGTGGGGCCACCATCACTGGTGGGCTGGTCAAGTATCTCTTGAGGTATTGGAATGCCTTGTCGGCCTCTTCAGTCCATTCAAAGGGCCCCCTTTTCTTCATCAACTGAAAGAAAGGCAGTGCTCGCTCCCCCAACCTGGAGATGAAGCGCCCTAGTGCAGTCACGCGCCCAGTGAGCTTCTGCATCTCTCTGAGGGTCTTTGGCGGGCTCATGTCCTCGACCGCCTTGACCTTTTCTGGGTAGGCCTCGATGCCTCGGTGGGATATGAGGAAACCCAAGAGCTTGCCCGAGGGGACTCCAAACACACACTTCTCCGGGTTGAGCCTCAGGCTTACCGTGTTGAGGCTTGCAAAGGTTTTCTCCAGGTCTTGTATCAGGGTCTTGGCCTCGCGAGACTTTACTACAATGTCGTCGACATAAGCCTCCACGTTCTTCCCGAGTTGCGGGCCCAAGGTGATGTGCATGAGCCGCTGAAAGGTTGCCCCCGCGTTGCACAGTCCGAAGGGCATGCATGTATAGCAGTATACCCCACACGGGGTCAGGAAGGCCGTCTTCTCCACATCTTCCACCGCCATCTTGATCTGATGATACCCGGAGAAGGCGTCCAAGAAGCATAATAGGTCACACTCAGCGGTGGAATCGACGATTTGATCGATGCGTGGGAGCGGGAAAGGATCTTGCGGGCATGCTTTGTTGAGGTTGGTGAAGTCGACACACATGCATTCCTTCCCTCCCTTCTTTGGTACTACCACAGGGTTGGCCAACCAATCTGGATATCGAACCTCGCGAATGACCCCCGCGGCTTCTAGCTTGCGGGTCTCCTGGATGATGAAGGCCTGCTTTTCAGTGGACTGCCGCCTTGCTTTTTGCTTTACGGGGCGCACGTTGGGGCACACGTTGAGGTGGTGCTCGATCACGCCCTGTGGGATCCCTGCCAGCTGATCGGGCTCCCAAGCAAACACCTTCTTGTTTGCACGCAGGAACTTGACCAGGGCTTCCTCTTGCTTGGGCCCGAGGTGGGCGCCTATGGTGAAAGTGGCGCTAGTGGACCCGTCCTCGTCGACGGGTATCTGCTTGGTCTCCGCCTTGTCTTGGGCGAACAATTGTTTCTTCTTGGCTGGTGCAGTCCCCTTGGGCTCGGGGGCCCCCGCGTTGGTGGGCTGTGCTGATGCCGCCGTCTTGAAGGCGAGCTGGAGGGCTCGCAGCGCGTCCCCGGTGTCCCCAGGCACGGTGAGAACTCCGCTGCTCTCGGGCATCTTCATGAGGTTGTATGCCGGGTGAGTCGCGGCCATGAATTGGGCCAGCGCTGGATAGCCGAATATGGCATTGTAGGGGAGGCCGATGAGGGCGATGTCGAAATTGACCAGCTCCGTGCGGAAATTGTCGTAGGTGCCGAAGGTCACTGGGAGCCGGATCAGTCCCAAGGAGCTGGATGACCCGCCCCCGATGCCCATGAAGGGCTGGCTCGGCCGCAGCCGCCCCCGGGGTATGCAGAGGAGGTCGAAAGTTTTGACTGAAAGCACGTTGAGGCCCGTGCCACCGTCAATGAGGGTCCTGGTGACAGCCACCTGGCAGATGGTGGGGGTGCACAACATCGGGAGCGCACCCGAGCAGGCCGAGTTGGAGGGATGATCTTCCGAACTGAAGGCTAGCCTGGCCTGCGGCTCCGGCCGGTCCTGGGAAGCCCCCTGCCGCGCGGAGGTGGTGCCGACCTGGCGGATGAACGGCTTGACATGGTGACTGGAGGGCGGCACCTGCGAGCCACCTAGGAGGGCCGCGACGACCAGGGAGGCCGGAGCAGCGTGGCGAGCGAGGAAGAGGTCGCGCGGCTTTTCCCAAGAGGCCACGGAGGGATGCAGGGGCGATACTCGTTGCTCGCTCCCCGCCGGGCCGGTGGCGGTGTTGACGGCGGGCGACGGGGAACGACGAGGGCGCCAGTCCGGGCGACTCGAGCGGCACGAGAAGCCCGACGAGCGTCAGCCATGGACGCGACAGTCGGAGAAGAGCAGGGCGATGAAAGACGAATTCCGGCGCACCCCTACCTGGCAATGTCGGATTTAGGGTTCCGGCAGACCCTTGAGGTTCGAACACTGGGGTGCGCGCGGAGGTTTCGCCTTCTACCTACCTGTTCCTCGCCGAATCGCTAGGATCTAAACTACGAGAAGAACAACACAAGAGACACAGGGTTTATACTGGTTCAGGCCACCATTGTGGTGTAATACCCTACTCTAGTGTGTGGCGTGGTGGATTGCCTCTTGGGCTGATGATGAACAATACAAGGAAGAACAGCCTCGCGAGGGTCTGTTCTTGTGGTGGTGCTGTCCCTTTGGAGGGGTTGATTCTAGATGCCTATCTTATCTCCAGATTCCTATCCCGATATCTCTACCTTGTGGGTGGCTAGTCCTATATATAGGCGAAGGCCCTGGGCCTCTTCCCAAATATTGAGCGGGAAGGGCGCCAACAATTGGCCATTTTGAAGGGGAACATCTAGTACACTTATCCTGACTAAAGTTGGTCCTCGCCTGTCAAAGGCTCTGGTGGTGACACCGACTTGGTCTCCACGGTGACCTCCATCCTGCCGTTGGACTGGTCTTGGTCTTGTTGCACCGAAACGGATGCCTTTGCTTGATGCTCTCGCCTGCGCGTGCTCCCCTTGCACCAAAGAGGAAAGAAGGACACTGCATGGGCTGGCGCCCGGCTGGCGCCCGGCTGGCGCCCTTGGTCATCATGGCTTGCGTTATGGGCACCTCGCAAGGTACCCCGCCTTGGACTCTCCGCCTCCTCGTGAGCCAGCCTGACGAGGTCGTGCCTGAGGAAGCTCCTCGTCGTCCGCCCCGCGAGGCTTGGCCCCTCACGAGGGTCTTGAGCTTGTGTTGATGAAGATGGGCCGTGCTGGGCCCCCTTTGAGCCACGCCGCAGGCCGCAGACAGGCAAGTCCGGGGACCCCCGTTCCCAGAACGCCGACAGTGTGGACCAAGCTCAATAGCCCACTTTGCAACCCGTCCAGTTGCCTCCCTGTTCTGAATTATATTGCCCAAAGGAGCAGAACTGACCACTGTGATGGGGTGGCCTTGAAAGTATTGCTTAAGCTTCCAACTCACCATAAAAACCGCATACACCAGCATCTACCAATGCGGATATCTTTGCTTTGACTCAATGAGCACTTCACTGATATAGTAAACCGGTCTTTGAACCGGATATTCCTTCCCAGCCTCCTTGCGCTCCACCACAATTGCCACACTGACAGCCTGGGCATTAGCAGCCACATATAATAACATGGGCTCATTGTCAACCGGAGCAGCAAGGATCGGTGGTTCAGCTAACTGCCTCTTCAAGTCCTCAAACTCCGCATCAGCTGCGTCACTCTAGACAAAAGTGTCTATTTTCTTCAACATCTGATACAGAGGGATCGCCTTCTCTCCCAAGCGGCTGATAAACCGGTTCAGGGCTGCAATTCGACCCGCCAGATGCTGAACATCATTGATACACACCGGCTTAGCCAAAGATGTAATTGCTTTGATCTTTTCCGGATTAGCCTCAATGCCCCTGTTAGACACCAAAAAACCCAAAAGCTTGCCTGCCGGAACACCAAAGACGCTCTTGTCCGGGTTGAGCATCATCTTATAAACCCGAAGATTGTCAAAGGTTTCCTTGAGGTCATCAATCAGTGTCTCCTTCTTCCTGTATTTCACCACAATGTCGTCCACATAAGCATGAACATTGCGCCCAATCTGGGTATGAAGGCAATTCTGTACACATTGCTGATAAGTTGCTTATGCACTTTTGGGTCCAAAGGGCATAGATACATAGCAGAAGGTTCCAAAGGGAGTGATGAAGGCTGTCTTCTCCTGGTCCTTAACGGCCATTTTGATATGATGATAACCAGAATAAGCATCCAAGAAACTCAACACTCGCAACCTGCCGTCGCATCAATGATCTGATCAATACGTGGGAGAGCAAAAGGATCTGCCGGACAAGCTTTGTTCAGGTCTGTGTAGTCCACACACATGCGCCAAGTGCCGTTTTTCTTAAGAACTAGCACCGGATTAGCCAACCACTCAGGGTGAAACACTTCGACGATGAACCCAGCAGCTAACAGCCAGGCTACCTCCTCACCAATGGCCTTGCGTCTTTCCTTGTTAAAGCGGCGAAGAAACTGCTTGACCGGTTTAAACTTGGGATCAATATTGAGACTGTGCTCAGCGAGTTCCCTCGGTACACCTAGCATGTCAGAAGGCTTCCATGCAAAAATGTCCCGGTTCTCACGGATGAACTCGATGAGCACGCTTTCCTATTTTGGATCCAGATTGGTGTTGATGCTAAACTGCTTGGATGAATCGCCAGGAATGAAATCAACAAGTTTAGTCTCATCAGCCGGTTTGAACTTCAGGGTCGGGTCATGCTCAGTGGTGGGCTTCTTCAGAGGGGTCATGTCTGCCGGATCAACATTGTCTTTGTAGAACTTCAGCTCCTCGGTGGCACAAACCGACTCAGCATAGGCCGCATCACCCTCGTCGCAATCCAAAGCGATCTTACGACTTCCGTGTATTTTGATGGTCCCCTTATGACCCGGCATTTTGAGCTGTAAATAAATATAACAGGGCCTCGCCATGAACTTTGCGTAAGCCGGCCGTCCAAACAGGGCGTGATATGGGCTCTGAATTTTCACCACTTCAAAGGTCAATGTTTCAGACCTGGAGTCATGCTCATCACCAAACACAACCTCCAAAGCTATCTTGCTAATAGGATATGCCGATTTACCTGGTACTACACCGTGAAAGACAGTGTTCGACGGTTTAAGATTCTTGTTTGTCAATCCCATGCGACGGAAGGTTTCATAATACAGGATGTTCATGCTGCTCCCTCATCCATGAGCACTTTGGTGAATTTATAACCTCCCACCTGAGGTGCCACCACTAAAGCCAGATGACCTGGATTATCAACCCGAGGCGGATGATCCTCTCTGCTCCACACAATGGGCTGCTCAGACCAACGCAAATAACGGGGTACTGCCGGTTCAACAGCATTAACTGCCCTCTTGTGAAGCTTCTGATCACGCTTACACAAGCTAGTAGTGAAGATATGATACTGCCCGCCATTCAACTGCTCTGGGTGACTCTGAAAACCTGATTGCTGCTGATTCCCTTGATTGTTCTATTGGTTGTTACCACCTTGATTGTTCTGGTTGCCCTGATTATTCTGAAATCCAGAGTTTGAACCGCCGCCACCGTAACCCGGCCCATGAAAACCTGCACCTGAACCGCCAGACGGACCCTGATCATACCGGAAGAGATCAGAGTTTTTGAACTCCTTCATAATGAAACAATCCTTTCAAAGGTGTGTCGCTGGAACCTCCTTCATCTCGTGCTTTGGGCAGGGCTGGTTTAACAGGCGCTCTAGATTCATGCCTCCACCGCGCTGGGGCAGTTTACCCTTACGACGCTGCGCATTGCCCTATACATTGGTGTTAGCCACAAAATCTGAATTATCCGCTTTACGCTTACCATTATTCCCATGGTTCGTCTGGTTATTCTGTCCCTTTGAACCGGCATTCTTCTTTCCTTTCTCCTGCTTCTCTTCGTGTGAATCAGGATCTTTGGTATTATTCGAGCCAGCATACTTAACCAGAGCTGCCATGAGCGTGCCCATATCATTGCAATGGCGCTTGAGCTGTCCTAACTTCATCTTGAGCGACTTAAATCGGCAATTACGCTCCAGTTTTACAATTGCTGTGTCAGCATTGATGCGGTCCGACAAATGCAGGACTTCTGAAACCTGGCGCACCCAATGAGTTGTTGACTCGTTCTCTCCTTGAACATAGGCATCTCGATCCACAATGGACATGGGTTGTTTGCATGTATCCTTGAAATTTGCTATAAACCAGGCCTTCAGTTGGCCCCATGATCCGATGGAGTTAGCCGGCAGGCTCTTCAACCAAGTACGAGCTGTTCCTTCCAACATCATGGTGAAATATTTTGCACATGCCGCTTCATCTACCTCTAGCATCTCCATCACCATCTCGTAGCTCTCCACCCATGCCTCGGGGGGTAAATCGGCAGTGTAATTTGGCACCTTCCGTGAGCCCTTGAAATCCTTGGGTAACCACACATTGCGCAGATCCGGCATAAGACACGACACTGCCCACGAGTTGAAAGCAAGCCCAGTACTTCGTTCAACTGACGCCGCTGGTTGAACCGGGGTGGGTTGATGATGACCCGCGTACTGTGCCGCCAATGCAGCCTCCCTTCATGCTCTACTATTATCCACCATGTCCTGATCATTTGCACCACCACGCGCCAGATTTGGCACTCGAGGGGCGTCACGGTTCCGTGCACTGCTCGACACAGCCGGCTCATCCATGTGCTTGCTGTAGCTCCTGCTTGGGCGGGGGGGTCGAGTGAATCCTGTCTCGGCTGTATGAATAAGCCTGCTACTGCACCATAGAAGTCTGAAGAAGATCCCTAGCCCACCGCGTCTCAACCGCCCCTAGCGACTCACCCTCCATCGGAATAGCTGCCAGCCGGGATGCTGCAGCTATCATGTTGTCCAAAGGAGTGGAGAAGTGACCCGGTGGGGGTGTTCTGTATTGCGGCGGGTTGTCTGTTCGTCGAGGTGGGCCCATCACGTGTGGTTGATCCGGCGCTCCGGTTCTTGGCATGGCAGTCCGGTTTACTGCTGCCGGGTTGCTGGTTCCTGCTCCTGGTGTATTAAAGAGATTCATCCCATTGTAATCCGCCGGCAAGCGAGACTGATGTCTCCTCCTCAATACGTCATTCGATGCGTTCTGATCCAGCAAAATTCAATAATTCTCGGCCTGAATCCTCTGTGACTGGGCATCTAAAGCGGCATGTTCCTCAGCCATCCTGGTTTCCTCAGCCGCCAAGTCCTCTTTGGCCTGAGTTATCTGATCCCGTAGCTTTGTGACTTCCGCATTATGCCGATCTTGAGTCTCCGGGGTAATTTTTGTGGCTAATAACATCGTCCAGGCGTCCAACAAACTGGACAGAACTTGAACCGGCCGGCGCGCGGGGCCTCCTGCCCTGGCTGCCGACCCGGAATCCATTGCCGCTGTAGTTCAGTTTTGCAACACTAGCTATGTACCGGCCATGAAGATTGCGACCCAATTCGGCGGTTCAGGAAATTCCGGAATACTGCTGCCGTCGGAATACCCTTCGAACAAGCCATCTTGAACTTCATACAAGGACTCGGTTTCACTGGTGGAAGGCTTGCCATCGGAATAAGCGGCCGTATCACCTTTGGACACCGGTTCAGATACACATACTACGAACGCACGCTTCATGGCGGGCTGAATCCGGGCAGGACTCGCATGCTGCGCCGTTTCGACGAGGTCGGTGTAGATGTCCGGCTCAGGGCCCGGTTCGCCGATCTTGCCGATGAAGACGTGAATTCTTCCGAAGGGGACCCGGTACCCGTACTCAATTGAGCCGGCGTCGGGGGCCTAGCTTGCATCATCGATGTAGAGCTTGTCGCGATGACTCTTGGTCATCCGGCCCACTACGTATCCCTTGAGCCCTTCGAACTTGCCCTCTAAGAACTTGAAACCATCGTGCGATAGCCCCATGGTGGGCGCCAACTGTCGTGGAATTATCACGTCAGATGTCCTCGTGAAAGGACTTAGTCATGGAGCCATCGCGACGGGTTAGCTTAGAGAAGTTAAACCGGACAAAGGACACGGGAGTTTTATACTAGTTCGACCCCTTACTATGAAGGTAAAAGCCTACGTCTAGTTGTGATGGAATTACCGGGGCTTCGATTGCCAGGGAGCAAACACGCTATGCCTGGCTCTCGAGTTGTTGTTTCTTGTTCCTGAACCGCCGCCGGGTCGTCCCTATATGTACACAAGTTGACGCCCGGCCGGTTTACAGAGTCCCGAGACCGGCTCATACAAGTGTCCGACTCGGTCTCTCCTTCCCTAACTTACAACACAAGTTTATACAACTATGGCAGTTTACAACTATGGGAACTAATCCACCTTTGGGCTCTGGGCCTCTAAGCTTTATTCGTAAAGCGCCATCTTCTTTGTCTTCATGGGCTTCAGTATAATTGAGTGTGAACCGGCCCCTCCTGGGCGGTTTACACTCAGTAGTTATATCCCCAACATACGGGATTAGTTTTAAACCTCAATAATTGTTATTTAGTGCCAGCTTTGAGCATGAACATTGTATCTGGATCTCGTTTAATATGAGATGGCTACTCATTTAAATCCGAGAATAATGGTTGTTCTATTTATATGAGAGATATATTTTATGGTCATGCCCCGCTGGTCAATGGTTTATTCTTGATGAATCTCAAACGTGATGCTACACATATTCATAGTGTGAATACCAAAAGATGTAAGATTGATAATGATAGTCCCACATACCTGTGGCACTGCCGCCTTGGTCACATTGGTGTCAAACGCATGAAGAAGCTCCATGCATATGGACTTTTGGAGTCTCTTGACTATGAATCATTTGACACATGCGAACCATGCCTCATGGGCAAAATGACCAAGACTCTGTTCTCTGGAACAATGGAGCGAGCAACCCACTTATTGGAAATTATACATACTGATGTGTGCGGTCCAATGAGCATTGAGGCTCGCGGTGGCTATCGTTATGTTCTCACCCTCACTGGTGACTTAAGTAGATATGGGTATGTCTACTTAATGAAACACAAGTCTGAGACCTTTGAAAAGTTCAAGGAATTTCAGAATGAGGTAGAGAATCAACGTGACAGAAAAATAAAGTTCTTACGATCAGATCGTGGGGGAGAATATTTAAGTCACGAGTTTGGTACACACTTAAGGAAATGTGGAATCGTTTGACAACTCACGCCGCCTGGAACACCTCAGCGTAACGGTGTGTCCGAACATCGTAATCGCACTCTATTGGATATGGTGCAGTCTATGATGTCTCTTACCGATTTACCGCTATCATTTTGGGGATACGCTTTAGAGACAACTACATTCACTTTAAATAGGGCACCGTCTAAATCCGTTGAGACGACACCGTATGAATTATGGTCTGGAAAGAAACCTAAGCTGTCGTTTCTAAAAGTTTGGGGATGCGATGCTTATGTCAAGAAACTTCAACCTGAAAAGCTCGAACCCAAGTCGGAAAAATGCGTCTTCATAGGATACCCTAAGGAAACCATTGGGTATACCTTCTACCTCAGATCCGAAGGCAAGATCTTTGTTGCCAAGAATGGGTCCTTTCTGGAGAAAGAGTTTCTCTCGAAAGAAGTAAGTGGGAGGAAAGTGGAACTTGATGAAGTACTACCTCTTGAACCGATAAGAAGCTCAGCTCAGGAAGATGTTCCTGTGGTGCCTGCACCGACTAGAGAGGAAGTTAATGATGATGATCAAGGTACTTCGGATCAAGTTGCTACTAAACTTCGTAGGTCCACAAGGACTCGTTCCACACCAGAATGGTATGGCAACCCTGTCCTGGAAATCATGTTGTTAGACAACGATGAACCTTCAAACTATGAAGAAGCGATGGCGCGCCCAGACTCCAACAAATGGCTTGAAGCCATGCAATCCGAGATAGGATCCATGTATGAAAACAAAGTATGGACTTTGAAAGACTTGCCCGATGATCGGCGAGCGATAGAAAATAAATGGATCTTTAAGAAGAAGACGGACGCGGATCGTAATGGTACCATCTATACAGCTTGACTTGTCGCTAAGGGTTATCGACAAGTTCAAGGGGTTGACTACGACGAGACTTTCTCTTCCGTAGTGAAGCTGAAGTCCGTCCGAGTCATGTTAGCAATTGCCGCATACTATGATTATGAGATATGGCAAATGGACGTCAAAACGACATTCCTTAACGGCTATCTTAAGGAAGAATTGTATATGATGCAGCCAGAAGGTTTTGTCAATCCTAAGAATGCTAACAAGGTATGCAAGCTCCGGCGATCCATCTATGGGCTGGTGCAAGCATCTCGGAGTTGGAACGTTCGCTTTGATGAGATGATCAGAGCGTTTGGGTATATGCAGACTTATGGAGAAGCCTGTGTTTACAAGAAAGTGAGTGGGAGCTCTGTAGCATTTCTCATATTATATGTGGATGACATACTTTTGATGGGAAATGATATATAACTTTTGGACATCATAAAGGCTTACTTGAATAAGTGTTTTTCAATGAAGGACCTTGGAGAAGCTGCTTATATATTAGGCATCAAGATCTATAGAGATAGATCGAGACGCCTCATAGGTCTTTCACAAAGCACATACCTTGATAAGATATTGAAGAAGTTCAGTATGGATCAGTCCAAGAAGGGGTTCTTGCCTGTGTTGCTAGGTGAGAAATTGAGCTCGACTCAATGCCCGACCACGGCAGAAGATAGAGAAAAGATGAGTGTCATCCCGTATGCCTCAGCTATAGGGTCTATTATGTATGGCATGCTGTGTACCAAACCTAATGTAAACCTTCCCATAAGTTTGGGAGCAAGGTACCAAAGTAATCCCGGCATGGAACACTGGACTGCGGTCAAGAATATCCTGAAGTACCTGAAAAGGACTAAGGATATGTTTCTCGTTTATGGAGGTGACGAAGAGCTCATCGTAAAGGGTTACGTCGATGCTAGCTTCGACACAGATCTGGGTGACTCCAAGTCACAAACTGGATACATGTATATTTTGAATGGTGGGGCAGTAAGCTGGTGCAGCAGCAAGCAGAGCGTCATGGCGGGATCTACATGTGAAGCGGAGTACATGGCAGCCTCGGAGGCAGCACATGAAGCAATCTGGATGAAGGGGTTCATTACCGACCTAGGAGTTATTCCCAATGCGTCGGGGCCGATGACTCTCTTCTGTGACAACACTGGAGCTATTGCCCTTGCCAAGGAGCCCAGGTTTCACAAGAAGACCAGGCACATCAAACGTCGCTTCAACTCCATTCGTGAAAATGTTCAAGATGGAGACATAGATATTTGCAAAGTGCATACGGATCTGAATGTCGCAGATCCGTTGACTAAACCTCTTTCGCGAGCAAAACATGATCAACACCAGAACTCTATGGGTGTTCGATTCATCATAGTGTAACTAGATTATTGACTCTAGTGCAAGTGGGAGACGGTTGGAAATATGCGCTAGAGGCAATAATAAAATGATTATTATTATATTTCCTTGTTCATGATAATTGTCTATTGTTCATGCTATAATTGTATTAACCGGAAACCGTGATACATATGTGAATACATAGACCACAACATGTCCCTAGTGAGCCTCTAGTTGACTAGATCGTTGATCAACAGATGGTCATGGTTTCCTGACTATGGACATTGGGTGTCATTGATAACGAGATCACATCATTGGGAGAATGATGTGATGGACAAGACCCAATACTAAGCATAGCACAAGATCGTGTAGTTCATCTGCTAAAGCTTTTCTAAATGTCAAGTATCATTTCCTTAGACCATGAGATTGTGTAACTCCTGGATACCGTAAGAGTGCTTTCGGTGTACCAAACATCACAACGTAACTGGGTGACTATAAAGGTGCACTGTAGGTATCTCCGAAAGTGTCTGTTGTGTTGGCACGAATCGAGACTGGGATTTGTCACATTGTATGATGGAGAGGTATCTCTGGGCCCACTCGGTAATGCATCATCATAATGAGCTCAATGTGACTAAGTAGTTAGTCACGGGATCATGCATTATGGAACGAGTAAAGTGACTTGCTAGTAACGAGATTGAACGAGTTATTGGGATACCACGATCAAATCTCGGGAAAGTAACGTACTGATTGACAAAGGGAATTGTATACGGGATTACTTGAATCCTCGACATCATGGTTCATCTGATGAGATCATCGTGGAACATGTGGGAGCCAACATGGGTATCTAGATCCCGCTGTTGGTTATTGGCCGGAGAGCTGTCTCGGTCATGTCTACGTGATTCCCGAACCCGTAGGGTCTACAAACTTAAGGTTCGATGACGCTAGGGTTATTAGGAAGATTTGTATGTGATTACCAAATGTTGTTTGGAGTCCTGGATGAGATCTCAGACGTCACGAGGAGTTCCGGAATGGTCTAGAGGTGAAGAATTATATATGGGAAGTTGTCATACGGTCACCGGAAATATTCTGGGGCTTACCGGTATTGTACTGGGGCAACCGGAGGGGTTCCGGGGGTCCACCAGGAGGGGCCACCTGTCCCTGAGGGCCTCATGGGCTGTAGAGGGAAGGGAACCAGCCCCTTGGAGGGTTGGGCACCACCCCCCTAGGGCCCATGCACCTAGGGTTGGGGGGAACCCTAGGGGGGGGGGCGCCTCCCCTTGCTTGGGGGGCAAGCCCCCTCCCCCCTTGGCCACCGCCCCCTCTAGATCCCATCTAGAGGAGCCGCCCCCTTCCCCCTTCTCCTATAAATAGAGGGGCGAGGGGAGGGCTGCAGCACCACATCCAACGCGCAGCCCCTCCCCTCCCCAACACCTCTCCTCCTCCGCAAGAGCTTGGTGAAGCCCTGCCGGAGTACTGCCACACCATCACCACCACGCCATCATGCTACCGTTGGAGCCTTCTTCCTCAACCTCTCCCTCCTCCTTGCTGGATCAAGGCGCGAGAGACCTCACCGGCTGCACGTGTGTTGAACGCGGAGGTGCCGTTGTTCGGTGCTAAGATCGGAATCCACCGCGATCTGAATCGCTTCGAGTACGACTCATTCATCCGTGTTCTTGCAACGCTTCCATCTCACGATCTTCAAGGGTATGAAGATGCACTCCCCTCTCTCTCGTTGCTAGTTACTCCATAGATTGATCTTGGTGAGGCATAGAAATTTTCTAATTGCTGCAACGATCCCCAACAGTATACGTATACAAGAAGAGAATAGGTGCACCGTGCACGTACTCACGCTTCGTGCCCAGCCACACCCGCGCGGGTACATGGTGGAGCTCATTTATGTACGAAATGGTAGCCCATGTGCTAATTTGAACATGTGTAGCGGATGTTTACCTACGGAGGTCGTGTACCACGCGTGAACGAAAAAAAGTTCGACTTGATGCGTTGGCGCATAATTTTTAAATAAAGTTATATCGCTCAATGGCACGTACACAGATAAAACCATTTTTATGGAGAAAAAGGTAGTCTGCTCCACTATATATAATGGAGCCTGCCTGCCTGGGTTTGTCTCTCTTCACAGTATCTCACACAAGGTTGTGGTGGCCTCTCTCTCTCTCTCTCTCTCTCTCTCTCTCTCTCTCTCTCTCTCTCTCTCTCACCGTTGGTCACTGATCCGTCCGCATCCGGTTCGCCGGCGGAAAGGGAGGATGTGCATCGTTTCTCCGTTGGACGGCGCCAAGGCAGCATGTCCCAATCTGCGGGACACGCCGTTCTCTCTGACCAAGCTCTAGCGCGGTAGGGCCTACGCCACCTGCTCGCTGCTGTAGTATGGGCAGATTCCGCCCGCCGCCGCTCACCTACTTACATCCCGACGACCTCCAGGTATCCTGTCCGGCCTTGCTCCACTGTCCGTCTTCCCACGTCCCTGCATGTGGATCTTCCATAGTCCTTTGCCCAAAACATAGCTCGTCCGACGTACTTTCCATATTGCAATCTCGTCCTCACACCGTTTTAGACAAACACAACCGTGTTGTTATCTTCCCTTAGGACAAGGAATATGCTTCTTTTTTGTCGTCGCATGTGTCATCAACTGTTATTGGCTAGTAATTATTTGCTTTCTACCTCTTTTTCTTGCAAATAGGGCTGTCCATTTCACCTTGTTGCTATTGCGACCTTTTGGTGAACCGCATAAATCACTTTTTTCTTAAGAGTGTTTTGTGCAGTTGTACTAAAATGTCACACGAGCAACGTCTCTACATTTCAGTGCGATTGCACAAAGGGAGATTGGTTTTGCTCTATCCTCCTCATCCGACTCTAAGCCTAATCTTCTCCAACTAGTTAGTCTTAAGAGAGACTGCAAAGGTGACTGGCTTCTATTTGTGTGTTTATTGTTTCATCAGTAGTCCTCTATTATCGTAATCACACTTAATATCTTTGGAACAGGGATGCTCAGCTCTATTTTAGTGGTACTGCACAAAATGATCGGAATGTTGCATGCTCCAGACAGCTACTTTTTCCCCCAACATTCCTTGTTGATTTAGACAGAGCTGGGGGGACGTTGCTGCCAATGAAAGCATGGATCAATTTTAGTTTAACACCTTCTCACAACTTTGTCTTCAGTTGTGATGTAAATATTTGCTCTAATCTGCTAATAATTGAGATGCATTAGCAAGGAAGTTAGTTTTTTATTGTTTCTGAAGAGCATCGATGGCAAGACACACGAAACAAAAGCTGAAAGCTCACACCATTGTACAATTTCATGTCGCTGGAAAATTATTTGTATGGTACGTCAATTATGTAAACAAATGCTGGAAGCTTGATAGCATTGCCAGAAGCCTCTTCAGCATCCGGGTCCATGTGCGATGCCAAAAATTATACTCCTTCATTCCTAAATATTTATCTTTTTACAAATTTCAAATGGGCATATTTTAGAGTGTAGATTCACTCATTTTGCTTCGTATGTGTACTCCCTCCGTTCCTAAATATTTGTCTTTCTAGAGATTTCAACAAGTGACTACATACGGAGCAAAATGAGTGAATCTACACTCTAAAATATGTCTGTATACATCCATATGTAATAGTCCATTTGAATCTCTAAAAACACAAATATTTGAGTAGTCACTCGTTGAAATCTCTAGAAAGACAAATACTCCGGAGTATATTTAAGAACCGAGGGAGTAGTGCACAACCGCATGGGAGACTCAACCCGGTCGTTGCGCCGCATTAATAGTTAGTAATGAGCAGTCAAATCATAAGGCCCACCTTTCCCACTGTAAGTTGCTCGGAAGAAGCAACCATCAATGCACTCTTCTTTGAATCCGCTCATACTACTCCATCCGTCACTGTTTATAGAGCGCGCTTCAAAAAAAGAAAAAAAATCTCTGGGACCAAGGTGACTAGCGATCGACCTGAAAAATAGCATTGGTAGTTATAGCACGGCGTCTATCACAAGAGGAAATGATGCGTACACACATGCATGCAGTGCTTCCACCCCGGGTACACACATGCATGCACTTACTCCACTCCGTAGTACATCGAGAGAAAATTTTGGACTTGATTGCGGTTACCAGGCCCTAATTAATTGAGTATTAAACCAAACGCGTATACAATCTCTCTGGTGGTAGAAATGCATTCAGAGAAATGCATCATAATGAAGCGCGCCCTGTAAACTGTGATGGAGGGAGGAGTAGTATGAAGGTCCAAAACCAAGTACGCGTCTGGCCAGTCGGTCAACGCACCTCCTCTTGGCACATCACTAACATGTGGGACCGGAGTGTGAGCAAACCGATCTCAATTGACGGCAAAATGCCCAACACGCCGTTCCTTGAGAGCGACAAGGAGCGAACACACAGACGGGCTCGCACAGAGGCCAACATATAGTCGAGCATTGTTGATCGATATCATCATTACATGTACGATGTTTTTTAATACTATACTATTGGGCTGCTGTTTTCCATCCTTCTCCCGAATAAATATGTACTTTATCAGAGATTAAAAAAATAAGAGTACAGACGCTCCACCGTGTGGTTCTAGTAGTAGTACTACTCGTACTACTAAACCTTGCGCTTGGCTCTTTGCCTCTTCGTGAAGTCGAACAATGATGGTACTCCGCATGTTGGGTACTACAATGTATGCCTCTGGCAATCAGACACCGAATGAACTGATGCATGTCCACCGCATGGGTGAGGGTAGGTTGCATTAGTCAAAAGACGTAAGCGAGGTTCACCTTATCCTGCAAGCTTCTCCTCGTTCTACGAGTTGACGGGACACACCAAAAAGTAGTGCTAGTCCATACTCCCTCCTTTCCGGTTAATATGGCTTAATATTTTTGCGGGTAAATGAGAGAGCTTTATTCATATATGAGCATTATTAGGACGATCAGCCAAGACACTGGTCACTAGGAAGCGAGGTACCCCGCAGAAAAAGATGTAGGAAACGAGGTGTTTCATCAAGCCAACTCTCGGCCACATTCAAAGTGCAGCAAGCACGATTCGCACAAAGATGCGCCGCAAGGTTTGCTGACCTGTTTACATGCTGAATAACAAAAAAGAGGAAATTTTACTGAGCGCTCCTATTTGTAACAGGATATGAGCCAGGATTAAGCGAGAATTATGGGGAGTGTTCCATGCAATCAACTTCCATTATCACATGCGAGAACCCTCGAAGAGAACCAAATGTGTTGAAGATTGCTTTATCACATTTTAAAAATATAATAAGAGTGCAGACGCTCCTCCATCCGGTTCCTAGTAGTATAGTACATACCTCTACAGACTATAGTAGTAGTACTAGTAATAGTAAACTTTGCGCTTGGGTGTTCGCCTCTTCGGGAAGTTGAACAATAATAGTGCTAGTATAGTGTATGCTTCTAGCAATCTGGCACCGAATTAACTGTTGCACGTCCATCACCTGAGCGAGGGAGAGCTTGCATTAGTCAAAAGTTTCTCCTGGTCCTGCGAGCCACCACACGCAAGCTTCTCCCGTCCTGCAAGCTTCTCCTTGTTTGGCAAGTTGACGGGATATATCAAAGTAATGCTAGTCCATATTGCCTCCTCTCTGGTTAATATGGCTTAATTTCAAACAATATAAATACACTGTCTGTCACTGTATATTTATAAAAATACGGTTAGTGGACTTCATAATATGCTCATTGCGCTCAATATATACATTTTCTGGTGTTTATACGTTCATTAGCTCACCCTGGCTGAGTATGTGTGTACATGCACGATTAGGTTGAGCACTTGAGCATGACCGTGTGTGTTCCTCGTGTGCTCGGACATGCCTGCATTAGGGCTCGCGCGCGTTTTTGCGTCCATGTGTACGTGTGACTATTGCATGCATGCACGAGGTTGTAGTCCCTTACATTCACATGTTCATAAGTCAATGTTTTGTCAAAACGTTGCATGAAAGGTTTAATCATTCGTTGTTCACGCATGCATTCTCGATATTAATACGTTGGTAAAGACAATTTTCTTGAGGAAAACGGGCTCATGAATTGAGTACAAAGGGGACCAATAAGCCAGGATGGAGGGAGTACCAGTAGTAAACTGGAAGGAGGGAGTAGGGACTAGTAGTACAGTACTAGTACTATGTAACAACGTGTAGTAACAAAATTCCTCTATGCACATCCTGTCTACGTGTCATGCAAGAAAATAGAGATAAGTACAAGTGAGACTCAGGAACGGTCATACACGTAGGGGGAGTATGTGTAGGGGCCACTAAGAGCAGTTAAATCACACAGTAAGTTAGTCAGAAGAAGCAACCATCATTTCACTCTTCAATGACACATATGCAATATAAAATGGTTGATATGGAAAGAAAAAGAAAACCACTATATATACACTAGCAGGAGCCTAAGCTACAAGCCTTCTTGCTTGGGTTGCTCTCTTCACAAGCATAGAACGACGGTAGCCACACCGCTGGTCACATATCCGGCCTGATCCCGCAGCTGGGGGAAGGGAACAATGTTCTGCGTAGAAGCGGTCGACATTGGCGAGGGAGAAAATCCATAGTCTGTGCGTCCCAATCGGGGGTCACCGCAGTATGGGCCGATGTCGCGTCCCTACCACCATTCTAGCTACAGCCCGACGTCCCAGGTAGTACATCTTCCTTTTGGAGCCGGCTTGCTCCACTACCGCAGCTCCCCACGTAGCTCCATCTCCATGTCGATCTTTCTCTACTTCTACCGGCTTCTACTTGTGATGAGTTTATGTCTCATGAACTAGTGCCAGTACTATTATTCTAAACACACTTCTTCAATATCTTTGCCATCAGGGATGCTCAGCTCAATTTTAGTGGAACTGCACAAAAGCATCGTATGATCCGAGGGTGCCAGCCGTCTTTCCTTCGACAGGTTCTACCTAGCCAGGAAATTAAATCATGTTTAGCATATAGTTTTAAGTCGTAGTGACCCCATCAGTAATTTTTCTTTCGTACACGCTCTCACAACTTTTGTCTTTAGTTGTGAAGTAAATATTGGCTATGATCTGTGAATCATTGAGATGCATCAGCATGCGTGTTAGTTTTCCTTTGTATTTGATGGAATGTTGTAACGGGGCAACCTTGGAGTAGGAATGAAAATGGAGTGGAAATTTTCTGTTTTTTCGGAGAAAACATGGAAACGGAGATAAACCAATGATTCGTTTCGTTGGATCACGCCATCGAGCAAAACCAACATTTAAATCACGTCTATCGCGTTCGTGTCTCACCCTCCTCCACGGCTCGACCCCACACGGTCGCTCGGCATGCCATTCACCGCAAACCGAGTATATGATAACTTTCTCGCCTGCTTGTCGATGGATCGCGCCATGAAGTACTAGCACTACTAGAAGAGACTGACAGGTTGGGGGAGGACAGCTAGCTGTAGCACGAACTCCCAAGAACTTTTTACATGCATGTTGTGGCTGGCTATTGCGACCTTTGAACGCGGAGCAGTCGCGTGCACCATGAAGCGGCGCGGGCGATGCTCTCTCGGCCAGCGCGCCTCTTCAATGCCGGTGACAATGAGAGGTCGTGTCCGCTCTGGCCAGGCATGAATGCGACACTGACCGTTTCGGGTGGTAAGCACGCGCGGGTGATGAAGAGGCTTCGGGTTGGTCAGGAGCGGCCGTGGCAGCGGTCCGGACGCCCGCAAACAAGAGATATTGTATGTTAATATTGTTGTGTATATAATTAACAACGTAAATAATGTGCTAGTTGGACAAATAGTATTGGAGATCGAGATGGAGATGGAATTTTACGTAAACACATATATGCATGTCTATGTCTATGTGTGTGTGCGCGACGACTCTCGCGACCTGGAAGCGGGGGCATGTTTTGATCGAGTTTTCTTTCTTGGTACGTTAAAAAATTGTCCGCCAGTTTTCATTTCTTTTTTCCGGGAACGCGCGTATTCTATTTTAAGCCACTGCTATGGAGATTTTTTGACTCCATTATAGCCTCTTGTTCTCGCGTCTCGTTCTCTCACCCTCTCCATATCAAAACAAGATGATAGTGTCCACTCTATCTCTCTCCTCACCGGTGGTCACAGATCCGGCCGAATCCCGTCTGCTGCGGGAGGTGAGGAGGTGCAGCGTTGACGTTGTCGCCGTCGGTGATGGAGGAAGCCGATGCGCACCATCCTCTCGGAGCCGGCGCTTGCATAGACGAAGGTCCTCCGCGCCCTTGTTTGCTGCCATCATGTGGGCAGATCCTGCCCGCCCGCCTAAGTGACATGCCGACATCTCGCCCACCTGAGGTATAACTTCTTGTACTGGTCCAGCTCCCCAGGTTGCTGCATGTGGGTTTTCTTCTATGTTACTACTCCCCAGCTCCCCATGTATAGTAGCTAGGGTTTGTCGGTTGGTCCAACATCACCTACTATTATAGAGGAAATTCCACTCGAAAAGTTGTCCTGATTTATGCCTTGGTGGAGGTATATATGTTGTTTCGACAAAACTACATGGTGGTTGTGCGGTCATTGTCCATATGCTCCGATTGCTGTTGCTAATCTAATACTATCACTGGTTAAATGAAGAAATGCTTTTTTTCTCGGGTATCCTGGT
This sequence comes from Triticum dicoccoides, assembly GCF_002162155.2. NCBI lineage: Eukaryota > Viridiplantae > Streptophyta > Magnoliopsida > Poales > Poaceae > Triticum > Triticum dicoccoides. Next base: position 645,810,593 of record NC_041385.1, on the reverse strand, counting down.
TTAGTTCCCATCAAGATAATCATGATGCTTCTGTTTGTTGGTGTACTTTTCATTAATTCTTATTGACAATTGAGATGTCGTTGTTAATCTTGTACCACTGCCAAAACAAAGTAACAACACTATATCCCTTTTTTTATACTTTTGGAAACAGTGATGCATATCTCCATACCCGAGCATGTCTTCCTCAATTTTAGTGGAACTGCACAAAATTGGATGGCCATTGTTATTCTGCCTCACTGTCCTCTTCCACATGGTTCTTCCTTCCTTGAGCTTGATTACTAAGAAGAAATAGACCACAATGAGGATTTTTCGAACTTCATAGGTGCCTCACCCAAACTTGATGCCAAATGGATGATGCATCACCACGATGACCTATCGATGCTCATGGTTGCGGCTCATGGTTGTGTCGACTGGTGAAGCTGATCGATTTTAAATTAAAAATAAGCTGTCTTCCATCAGTGCTCTTTGCTTGTTACCCACAAAGATGATATCCTTCATCAGTTCACCTTGGTTGCGTTGGAGACGCAGTCGTCTTTCACGTTGGTGCAATTTTATCACACAATTGGCTATGAACCAAATGTTTCCTCGAAGAAGGATCAAGGTTGGTACTAAGAGCATAAGTTTTGTATTGATTTCTAAGCCTTCTCACAACTTTTTCTCCAGCTCCCCTGTAATTTTATTTGTCCAGCTATTAACTTTGATTAAAAAAATGGCATGGACTAAAAACCCGGATGGACATAGTAGCCCTCCATTTTTATTTACTCTACATATTAGATTTGACTAAAGTCAAACTTTGTAAAGTTTGACCAAGTTTAGGCCGAACACAACAAACCAGAATTATTAGAGAGGGCAAACTGTACATACTCTCAGACCTTTCCGATAATTGAAATTAAAATTCTTTATTTGTACACTCTCTCACGCGTTTCCGATAATTTGGTGCATGTGTGGTTGTTCACTTAAGGGAGGGTAGTGTACTGCACGTGAAGGACAGAAAGTGCGACCAGGACGTGTGGATCGTTAGTTCGTCAGAAGTAGTAGTTTTCTTCACTGGTATGTTAAATAAAGAGTTTCCTTTCGTACTTACGCAATTTAAAACGATTGTTATGGAGAGAATAAGAAAACCACTCCACTATATAATAGTCGTATACACGAGTACTATATGGACGCAACTTCATTGACTTAGTGCACCTGCCTTTGGGTTTATGACAGCTCGTCCCAAAATGTGGCTGGCCCACCTGTCATACAACCAAAAGCAGGTGCAGTTAAGGCACCGGAGCTCAGTCCGTACTACAGTATATATATAAGCTGGATCCTTAGCGCTTGTTCGCTAGGGTTTGCACTCTCCACACTCTCGCCGCACTACATATATATATACACGCTGGAGGCTCAGCGTTCCTTTGCTAGTGTTTGCTATATTCACAGTCTCTCACCCTCTTCATCAGATCTAAACAAGACTACGTTGGCCTCTTGTCTCTCTCTCCCCCTCCCAGCTGGTGAAGGAGGCGTCTGGATCCCGTCGCACTGGGAAGGGGAGGAGGTGCAACATTCACTCTATCGCCTTCGGCGAGGGAGGCAATCCACTACCGGTTGCGCTGTTCTCTTTCACCCAGCGCCTTTGCGGGAGGGCCACCAACCCCTTCTTCCTCACTGCCGTACATAGTGTGGGCAGATCCGGCCTCCCGCCGCATGCCTTGCCACATCCCGATGACCCTAAGGTATAAGTTTCTTTGAAACCATCATTGCTCTAGCTGCATGCAGATCTTTTTCAATTCTGTAGTCGAATCTAGGTCTTGGTTCAAACAGGAAAGAAGGGTGCAGTGGGGTGGAGCATGAATCTAGGACGTGGTTCAATGAGAAAAGGAGGGAGGGAAAGTAGTATAGACTGGCTATCCAGCCGCTTTGTTGGTCAAAAAGGGAAAAAGGGGTTACCCGAAACTGGGGTGTCGGGTAGTTTGTCCATGACTAGATTTGCTGCCCTCACATAGGAAAAAGGTTCAAAGAGAACAAATATGGGACCAACACAGATATGCTGCTTGGCTACATACTCTGCATCACCCATTTATACTTGTGGACACACATGGTGCTGGCATGTCCCATGTCCCATGTCCCATACAACTATTTTGCTGTTGTTAATCTAAGAATGCAGGCGAAAAATTGAAGCAATGCCACTGTTAAAAGTAAATTACATTTTTTTACCGAATGTTGTTCTAGGAGAATGTCTCTGTTAATATGAATCAATGCAACCATTTTAGAAATGCTACTATCCTACTTTGTTTTCCATCAAGATAAGTTAGATGCTTCTTTTTATCACCGTTTGTTTCATCCTCCTTTATCGGCAAGTAATTATTTCCTTTTTGCCTCTGTTAAAACATGGGTATCTATTCAACTTGTTGCTATTGCGACATTTTGCTTCGCTACGCGAAACACTTATGTTTTAAGAGTTTTTTGTGCAGTTCAACTTGAATGTCACACCGGCGACTTTGCTTAATTTTGGTGGAACAACACAAAAGGAGATCGAGATTTGCTTCCAGTCTTCCTGGCGAGTTGTTTCAAATCTTGGTCTCATCGACATGATGTTGCAGTGTGCTTTTGAGATGTTGTGCACTTGTATTGGTACTGTTTTGGATAAATGTTGAATTGAAGCTATTGAACTGGTGTGTTTTACCATTAAGTGAGCAAAAATTGTTCCAACCCAGACATGATGCTTGTTGCTTTCCGACACAAAGCTCTGCATCACCCCCTTTATAAGTAGATGGAAGCACATGGTGTTGTTGCGCCCACTCTCCCCTGGAACTGTTTATGCTTTTTCTTAATCTAATGCCGCTGGTAAAATTAAGCAATGCCACTCTCAGAATTAACTACTAAATCTTAGTTCAAAACTGCAACACTTGTTAGGGATTGGCGAAATTACCATTTTTGTGGCTGCATGTTTCATCCTCCTTTATTTGCCAGTAATTGATTCCTTTTTTTACTCTGTTAAAACAGGGATATCTATTCAACTTGTTGCTATTGCGACATTTTGCTTCGCTACGAGAAACACTTATGTTTAAGTGTGTTTTGTCTAGTTCAACTTGAATGTCACACCGGCGACTTTGCTTAATTTTGGTGGAACTGCACAAAAGGAGATCGAATTTTCATATATGTGTTGGGATTTCCTTCAAATTGTCCTCTCGAGCTGTTTCAAATCTTGGTCAAGAAAGGTCAGTACCGACTTTCATCCACATGATGGTGCAATGTGCTTTGAGATGTTGTGCTACTTATATTGGTACTGTTTTGGATAAATGTTGAATTGAAGCTATTGAACTGCTGTCTTTTACCATCAAGTGAGCAAAAATTGTTCCAACCCAGACATGATGCTTGTTTCTTTGTTACAAGAAAACTCTGCATCACCCCTTTTATAAGTAGATGGAAGCACATGCTGTTGTTGCGCCTACTCTCCCCTGGAACTGTTTATGATTTTTGATAATTTAATGCCGCTGGTAAAATTAAGCAATGCCACTCTCAGAATTAATTAAATACTGAATCTTAGTTCAAAACTGCAACACTTGTTAGGGATTGGCGGGATTACCATTTTTGTGGCCGCATGTTTCATCCTCCTTTATTGGCCAGTAATTGATTACTTTTTTGCCTCTGTTAAAACGATTCAGTCGCATTGTTTTAGGAATGGTACTATCCTGCTTTGTAGTTCTTTCTACATGTTTAACCAAGGTATTGTTAAGATAATGTCTCTGTTAAAATGAATCAGTTGCATTGTTTTAGGAATGGTACTTTTCTGCTTTGGCGTTCTTTATACATGTTGAAACAAGGCATTGTTAAGATAATGTCTCAGTCAATATGAATGAATCACACTGAAAGAGAATTGCTTTGTTTCCCATTAAGATACGGTAGATCAGTAGATGTTTTTCTTCTGGGAGTACAAGTCATCAACCGTTATTTCTCAGTAATTGTTTCCCTTATACCTATTGTTGCTTACAGGGATGTCAAAATTAAAGCTCGGTTTTATTCCGACTTTGGTTTTAGTTGAACTGCACAAAAGGAGCCAATGTGTCCAAGGCGAACTGCTACATTACTGGGTCCAGTTGGTCATTCCACTTTGCAGAAGGAAGCAGTCACTATTTGTGCTACATTACAGAAGGAATGATCGAGAAGCTTTACAGAGTATTAGTAGACGCTAGTGACATGACTAGTCTGCAGAGAGCATAGGAAACTCTACAACACGTGGAGTGCACTGGGCAAAAAGTGCCCAAACAAGTACAAGAATCCATGACAGGACTCCCAAGTCCGTCAATGTCATTCTAAGCAACAATGATGGGGCATTTGGGTATGGTAATCTGTTTACCATACTTTCAGTTTGTTAGTCCATCGATTGGTGGGTCGACACTGGGGCCAATATTCATGTGTGTGCTGATGTGTCTTTGTTTTTTGCAGCATATAAATATGAAATCCATGGGGATGCTCAGCTTGATTGTAGTGGAACTGCGCAAAATGTTGAGATGGTTTGTGTCCTCCATAAGACTTCATCATGCACAATACATCGAATGGTTCTCTAATCATTCGTCGTCACCTTGAGCCACCGGACTATCAACTGACAAACTGATGAAAAACCCTGCCCGTTCCACGATCATAGGCATTACATATTTTGAATGGGAAAAGTTTGTCAAAGTTTAATCATTGATGTTAGCAAGAAGACATTAGTTTAATATATTGGAATTGGAAAACCTTGTCAAAATTTGCTCATTGATGTTAGCCAGAAGAATGCATTTGATATTTTTGAGTGGGACGCCCTTTGCTGTCAGCAGCGTTGATCGTTTTTCCCTATTCCTGTGTTCAGTTTAGAAGTAAATAGTTACTCTGCTGAGATGCATAGGCACATGAATGTTGACTTATGTAAGGTATTTTAAGAGTTTCTTTTGAATATTGTCTATGTAATGCCAGGCCTTGTGTTTGATTGAAAAGTTGAGCTTGGAATGTTGTGGCATGCGACATCACGAGCTGTTCACCGTCCTCCTGAGAATAATATTTCATATTGTTTTGCATATTGATCTAATGCTAGTGATTTGCTTGTTAAGAAGATCATCCTCTTCTGTTGTTTCCGTTCTTAAGGAGTTCATCGTCTTATGTTTCATTCATAGCCTATACGACAAGTCGGGTAGGTTAGACGTGAAACCATATGATCTTCCGACCAACTCATCATCTTAGGCCATGATTGGATCATCGTTTTCCAACCAAAACCGCTTGTAAAACTGACGCTTGTAAATAAAAGCAGATGGTCTCAGGCAAAGCGCTTGGTTGCTCGATTTCTACTATTAAAATATACACCGGTCTCTCAAATTACACGTGTAACCCACCGGTTTTACTTACAGACCTCGGGCCCTCGGTTTCATTACGCCTGTATTTTATGCGTTGTTTCCGATGATGACTAAATTACACTTGTATCTTAATACATGTGTGAAATAAACCAGAGCTCCCAAGCGCGGCCTTACCGTTTCATGCCGTCTCAGTCTCTCAAAGGTGCTCATAGGTGTCCGATGATCCTGGCTTCCTGAATGAGCAGTGGGCGCTGTATCAGACCATCCGTAGGGCCTGCGAGGCCCTCTCCGTTGTCGTTTCAGTTGTTGCGCTCGCCGTGGCGCTGAGCATTGTTAACATGGTCAATGAACATGAGGATTCAAGAGATGACTTTATTTTTATTGGATGACAGTAGGGACCCACTAGGGCCATAGCCGTACGTAAGCAAGTGCCTCCTTATTATGTACAACTTAATTTTTTTAGCTTCCTCCTGGTTTCCTCACATCACGGTCGCACACCATGTCAACCTATGTAGTCAATATAAACGACAGAATTGCACAAGGTGCGGCCGACAGCTGGGACCAAGCACCTCGAGTAGTATTTGTGTTTTTGTGGCATGAGCACTGCAGAGGTTTTCTTGAGCGATGTTTTTGTTGTTGTTCAGAGGAGAGCAGGGTATTAACTGGGGGTGATGTGGCCTGTATAGCCCAGGCCAGATATCCAACCGAGATATTATTTTTTTTAAGTTGAAAATGGCTAGCCCAGCTATACGTTTTTTTGAGGAATACCCAGGCAAGGTCAACTTATTATTCTCCTCCTCGCTGGGCTGCAAATCTTTCCTAGGAGGGATGCATCAGGCTTAACAGGAAAATGGGCTTTAAGAAATAATAAATGAGATGTAATTATAAAAACTAGGCAGTAAGTATAAAAAATGCACACGTAATTAGTTTATAAAATATTATTTTTGGATTTTGAAAATTTTAATTTTTAATTGTTGTGCGCGCAATGTTTCGTTGGATTTTTACGTAATACAAATTTATATTTAATCTGACTAGAAATTTCGGGATAAAAATATTTCGGATCCCATCAAAATGTGGGAAATTTTATTGAATTCTGTTTTGAACGGTTGGTTGAAATTATTAATCATTGTCCTAGCTAGAAAATGGGTTGTACTTTTAACAAACTGTAAATGGGTTGTAGTAAATTCCATTAGAATTCAAAAATGGGCTGTACATTCTTACAAATCGCAAATGGGCTATAAGTTCTCTGCCACACACTTTTGGGCCTACTAAGTTGACGCGTCCCCTAAAAAAAGAAGTTGACGCGTATGCAAGGCTTTGTCAACATATAGTCAACACACGGTTCTAGCAGTAGTGGTCGTTGGATGTCTATCCAAGGATGTCATGCTTCTTCTTCAATCTCGGATATTCTAGCTTCGGCCGCCCAAAAAATGATTCCTCCCCCTGAAATCTAGGACGCACCGTTACGGAGGCTGACCTGTGGGCCTACTAAGTTGACGCGTACCAAGGGCTTTGTAAACTTAGTCAATATAAACGATTTTAGCTGCAGTGACCGTACGATGTCCATCCAATGGCCGTCGTGCTTCTTCAACCTCTGGTCTTCTTGCTCCAGCCGCCCAAAGCAGCGCCGGTCGTGCCGCCTGCTCCTACCTCCAATGGCCGGTTGTGCTGCCGCGGAGGCCTCACCGCCCCCTACTACTCCCACCGCTGGCGAGGCCATCCCTCCACTCATCCACACCCCCTGTTATTCTGCAGCGACGGCAGCCTCACACCGAAGCCGAACCAGTGAACCCTCGTACTCCTCTCCGCATGGGCATTCATTGTTGCGTCTTCCCCAGCTCCACGTCCCCTTCCTAGGCCTCGCCGTCGTCCACCGCCCTGGTGCTCTCAGCGCGGTTGGTGAACGTGGTCAAGGAACGACTTCCATCGGATGTGGACTATACGTGGAGAGGCTGACAACTGGGTCCATGGCCGCACACAAGGAAATGCCTCCTTATTATGCGCAAAATAATGATTCCTCCAGCTGACATCTGGGACCCATCAGAAGGGCCTCTGTATTTCGCGAAAAAAACCTTCTCCCAGCTGACAGGTCGGACCCACCAGCTATATCTTCGCACGCAAGGAAGTGCCTCCTTATTACGCACAAAAAAATGAATACTCCCCGTGCAAGCTGGGACCCAGTATAGTGGGAGGCTGACTTGTGGGCCTACTAAGTTGACGGGAACGGAGGGCTTTGTCAACTTAGTCAATAAACAATTCTAGCTCCAGTGACCGTACGATGTCCATCCAACGGTCGTAGTGCTTCTTCAACCTCTGGTCTTCTTACTCCAGCCGCCCAAAGCAGCGCCGGTCGTGCCACCTGCTCCGGCCTCCCGTGGCCGGCTGTGCTGCCGCGGAGGCCTCACCGCCCCCTACTACTCCCATCGCTAGCCAGTCCATCCCTCCACTCACCCACACCCCCTGTTATTCTGCGGCGACGACAGCCTCACACCGAAGCCGAACCAGTTAACCCTCGTACTGCTCTCCGCGTGGGCATCCACTACCGCGTCTTCCCCGACTCCACGTCCCCTTCCTAGGCCTCGCCGTTGTCCACCGCCCTGGTGCTCTCGACGCGGCGTGGTCAACATGGTTAAGGAACGACTTCCATCAGAAGAGCACTGTACATGGAGAGGCTACCAACAGGGTCCACGGCCGCAGCAAGGAAGTGCCTCCTTATTACGTGGAAAATAAAGATTCCTCCACCTGACAGCTGGGACCCACCGGGCAGGCCACCGTATTTCGTGAAAAAACATTCCCCCTGACTGCTGGGACCCACCGGCTACATCTTCGCACGCTAGGAAGTACCTGACAGTAGGGACCCACCTAGTCGAAGCGTATGTAGCATTGTCATTCTGGTCGCGAACGTGTACGTACATACTGGTCGATGTAGAGGTGCACACGTGTCATAGTAGAGGCGCGCACGTGTCGTAGTAGAGGCGCTCACGTAGCATATACACGTACGTACAACGGCCAGGGTGCAAGAAAGTAAATACGGCCACGTATGTACATACGGGCGGGGTCTCGAATGCCTGCTCGCGCATACGTACGGCCAGGCTCGCGTACATGGCTGGGCCGGAAAGGAAAAACTGCGTCATCGTCGTGTTCATGGGGAGCCAACCGACTGGGTCAGAACGGAATGCGTAGTCGTGTTCATCAGGAGGGCTTGGATGGAACAACCGATGGAAACGAGGCCTACTGTACCGTAGAACGGAGGAAACGGCCTTGTGTTCGACCGACCACTAACGAAGCGGGATCCTGTTCATCGGGACGGGTCTGGCGTACCGCAAAACGAAGGAAACGGACTTTTGTTGGACCTCCTACGGTCGAAATGGGGTCCTGTTGATCGGGAGGGGTGTGGCATACCGCAAAACGGAGGAAACAGACTTGTGTTGGAGCGCTACAGTCGAAACGGGGGTCCTGTTCATCGGGAGGGGTGTGGCGTACCGCAAAACGGGACTCCACGGGATATTGTTCATCTCCACCGTCGACCTCCTCCACCCTCCACCACTACTAGGAAAACCCTTAGCAGAAGCGAATTGAACGAGATAGTTATGAAATGGAAGCAACATATATAGTAAACATAGTTAACAAATTTCATCGTACCGAAAGTAACTAACTAGAGCACGGCACCATACATCTAATAGTTTCGTCGTACTGAGACATTCGAAGTTTTGTCATACAGAGAAAGTAACAAGTAACTAAACAGACACATTGTTTTTAAGTAGTGCACTCTTCCCATCTGTCCATATGCGGGAGGACGGACCCAAGCTTAGTGAAAGGCATCATGTCCTGACGTTGTAGGGCAATGCGGGTTCGAACGTCAGCTCGTGATATTTGGCCACCGTAGAACATCCCATTGTCTTCGAGGACATCTTTCATGATGATGGACGCAATTTCCTGCTGGATCTGGTAGAAATCCGGCACGGCTCCAAAGGCTTCGGCCCATCTCTGGATATGGGTATCGGATGAAGATTTCATGCAAAGTTATTGCACATCCCTTATGTACTCCATCATTAGATGGATGACATAGAATCCATCGTTCTCACTTCTTGCCGGTTGCTGAATGCAAGAGAAGTCAGTCTTGTGGCCGAAAACATACCCTGACCTTATTTGTTTTTTTGCTTTGGATGTAGCCACCCCGCATGCTGAAGCCCAGTATAGCTCTGTCCAGAACATACTTTATGTGTGTGTAATATTTCTTCTGTATGTTCTTCGATGGGTCCAAATATAGAGCACGGGAGTAACGAGGGTAAAGAACAATGAGAACGGCACGACACCCCCCGCTGCGCAAAATACACGATCAAGTTAGCCTCCATGCGTGCAAAGTAATTATTGAAATGCACGAAAGAATGTATGTGTTACAGTGCTATCCGCGGATGACTTACCCGGGATGATAACATAGGAGAATCGTTTCTTTGTCCTTATTGCTGACCAAGGAATCTTCGATGTACTGAGTCGCATATTGACGGTTGGCATCCTTGATTGACAAGAAGCCCTCATGCATGTAGTATGGGTCCGCGACCACAAGACCGGTGACTTGCTCTCTCCTGATGATGTAGTTCACATGCAGCGCATACAGGCGGACGAATGTAAAATCGAGTGTCCTCATTTGAAACATCTGGAAGATGTAATCAAACCTCAGGAAGAAGAGGTCTGTGGGGTATGTGTGAATGTACATCTTGCAACAGCTCGGCATATGAACCATATAAAGTGGGTATCCTGGATCATCTGAGGCGAGGAGGCTTCTCTCTGTCGAAAGCACATGGTCATGGAGTCTCCTAAGATGCCCTGTTATGGCAGCTGGTGCATTCGCTGGTACCATTGGCTCTCCCGCGACATGGATTAATGGCGCATGTTTCATTGGTACACTGTCAACCTTGGTCGAAGGCAGCTGGCTGCTAGAACCAACATTGCCAGCTTTATTGGATTTTCTCGCCGTCGTTCTCTTCCTCTGCTTCTTCTTGGTGGGCTGAGGTGCTGGTGGGTCTGTCAGACCCTCCCTGAGAACCACCCCTAGTGTTGTCGGGCTCAGCATTGGACGACTCTGGCTAAGTAGTTGAGCTTGGGTGGAAGCGGCATCTAGAGGCGTGTCCTGCGAGGATTGCATGAACAAAGACTTCTTGCACTCCCGAGGATGTTCCAGCTCTAGTACATGCATCTCAGATTCATAAGGTTGACTCAATGTTACTTCCATATCATAGCCGGTATTGATGTACTGGAGAGGGTCCTCGGCCTCCTCCATGTCATCATCCATATCCTCTTCCATGGGGCAGATAGCATCATTTGCCGGAACGGTTGGCCCTCCTTCCTCGTGTCTCTTGATCTCAGCAAGCAGCACAGACGATGGTTGTACTTGTGTAGGAGGGGTTGTGGTCATACCTTCCTGAGGTCCCGTTGGTGTGCTCCCGGCCACCTCGACACGAAGAAGATTTTTCGGCCACAGGATCGGCCAATTTTTTCATTGGCCAAGCTGCGTGGGGGTCTCGTCATCCTCTCCATCGGTTTGTATCGGACAAGGGAAACACTCATAGCCCGCTTTCACACTCGTCACAGAGACCCGTAAGGCGTTATCAGGCATCTGCCGGCGGTGGAACAATCGATCCTTGGGCTTCACTATAGTACCCTTCCCCACATCCACCAACACACCCTTCATGTGGTAAAGGAGGGTGCACGGAGTGGAGTCGGCCTACAAAGACATATATGTGCGGCGACAAAGATCCAAAAAGAACGGCAACTGAAGATTAATTAATTAGTTGAGTTGATGAAGGTGCAACGCGTATTTACCATGAGGGCTTCGAGTTCAGCCAATGTCGAAGACCCGATGTTCAAGCCAGAGAGGGAGCTAGGGCTGCTATGACAGATGGGTGCAGGAGCAGGTGCTGGAGGAGGTGCGGGTGCGGGTGCGGGTGCGGTTGGCATACTAGGTGCAGGTATGGGTCCGGTGTTCATTGAGTTGCTCCCGGTGAAGCTGGGCAAGGGAAAATCACTTGGTGGTGCGTTTGGGTTTTGTTGCGCCCATGTGACCATAGTTGGAATCAAGCTTGTAAAGGCAGCCGCCATATCATGCCTGCATGCAGCCATTATCTCAGCTTTGGTCTTAGCTTTTTCTTTCTCCATCGCCCGTGCCACCTTCTCGTCGATAGTCACTTGACTGAACTTCTTTCTCTGTCTTTTGGCCTCGGAGTCCTCACTATAATAGTACTTCCACGTGGCGCCATCCCCGGCGCCGTGCACACATCCATATTGCGGCCGCTGGCCGGGCGGGTGTCCCATCATTATGTTCATGGCACGGTTGAAAGGAGTGTCCCACTTGTACTTCACCGACGACTGAGTCGACTGAGTCGACGAGTCGCTCTTGGCCGCAAGCTTGTGTTGCTCTCTCTGCAAAATGGACTGTGAATCATTTACGAATGCGACTAGAATGTAGTAGACTTTGTTGATCAGAACCTAATATGTAAGGCGGTAAAAGGATAATTACCAGTATTCTCATGAATTTCCTAGTCGGCCTGTCAGTGAAAAAAAATCTTTTTCTTAGGGTCCCACGAGAATCGGGCCCTGATGAAGTCGTGCTCCTGCTGGTCGGTGAACTTAGCTAATGGGTCTGGGATCCCCAGACGTTCACGTTCTGCGTCCTCCTGCCCACACGGGCCTCTTTCCCGTGTAACCACGACTTCCAAGGCGTTGGTTCCCCATGTTCTTTGCCTGCAGCTGCTTGACTCTGTCCGACCTGGCCTTGGTAGCTTCTTCATTGCAAGTCTCCTTGAACTTTTCAAAGTCCTCTATCGTAATTTTCGGATTGTCTTCAACAATCTCGGCGTAGGTTTCATGGTCTACTTGAATCGCCTTTTCACCCTAGTTTTCCAAGCGCTCAATGCATTGCTGAACTTCCCTAGGGCTTTGTTGTTGATTTTTTCATGGCATCGTCATCCCATGGGTCGACATCGTCATTCCGACCGGGGAATAGGAATCTTGCGTGCAACCTAGTTAGGAGCAGCTTCTTCAAATGTTCATTCTTCCGTATTTTTGCAGTGTTGATGTTAGCGGTATCCCGTAGGATGCATGCTAGTTGGTTGTCGTAACATGCCGCCACTTCTCACGGCTCTATTGGCTCGAACTCGCCAGGGTGCACCGCCGTAACCACCAGTCTTCTGGTGCCGAGCTCATTTGCGCGTCTTGTCCTCTTTTCCTTCTTTCCCTTACTGGCTTGGGAGGTCCCACCTTCCGTGCTGTAGGTAGCAACATCATCAGCGCCAGTCTCAGTGCCGGTGTCATTGGTGGCATCAGTGTCTGCGCCGGCGCCACCACCGTCGTCCTCCATCATGACAAGGGGGTCCTGACACCCAACTTGCTGTTGATGTCTAGTACACAACCTTCTTCTTGTAGACGTTGTTGGGCCTGCAAGTGCACATGTTTGTAGGACAGTAGCAAATTTCCCTCAAGTGGATGACCTGAGGTTTATCAATCCGTAGGAGGCGTAGGATGAAGATGGTCTCTCTCAAACAACCCTGCAACCAAATAACAAAGAGTCTCTTGTGTCCCCAACACACCCAATACAATGGTAAATTGTATAGGTGCACTAGTTCGGCGAAGAGATGGTGATACAAGTGCAAAATACATAGTAGATATAGGTTTTTGTAATCTTAAATAATAAAAACAGCAAGGTAACGAGCGATAAAAGTGAGCGTAAACGGTATTGCAATGATAGGAAACAAGGCCTAGGGTTCATACTTTCACTAGTGCAAGTTCTCTCAACAATAATAACATAGATAGATCATATAACAAGCCCTCAGCATGCAACAAAGAGTCACTCCAAAGCCACTAATAGCAGAGAACGGACGAAGAGATTATGGTAGGGTACGAAACCACCTCAAAGTTATTCTTTCGGATCAATCTATTCAAGAGTTCATACTAGAATAACACCTTAAGACACAAGTCAACCAAAACCCTAATGTCACCTAGATACTCCATTGTCACCTCAAGTATCTGTGGGCATGATTATACGATATGCATCACACAATCTCAAATTCATCTATTCAACCAACACAACGTACTTCAAAGAGTGCCCCAAAGTTTCTATCGGAGAGTCAAGAACGTGTGCCAACCCCTATGCATAGGTTCATGGGCGGAACCCGCAAGTTGGTCACCAAAACATACATCAAGTGGCACATGATATCCCATTGTCACCACACATAAGCACGACAAGACATACATCAAGTGTTCTCATAAAAGACTCAATTCGATAAGATAACTTCAAAGGGGAAAACTCAATTCATCACAAGAGAGTAGAGGGGGAGAAACATCATAAGATCCAACTACAATAGCAAAGCTCGGGATACATCAAGATCGTGCCATAGAGGGAACACGAGAGAGAACTCGAGAGAGAGAGAGAGATCAAACACATAGCTACTGGTACATACCCTCAGCCCCGAGGGTGAACTACTCCCTCCTCATCATGGAGAGCGCCGGGATGATGAAGATGGCCACCGGTGATGGGTTCCCCCTCTGGCAGGGTGCCGAAACGGGCTCCCGAGAGGTTTTTCATGGCTACAGAGGCTTGCGGTGGTGGAACTCCCGATCTATCTTGATATTCGATGGTTTTAGGGTATGTAGGCATATATAGGCGAAAAAAGTCGGTCGGGGGTGCTCGAGGGGTCCACGAGACAGGGGGGCACCACCTTGTAAGGGGGGCGCACCCTCCTATCTCGTGGCCTCCTCGAGGCTCTTCTGACGTGAACTCCAAGAATCCCGGATCATAATCTTCCAAAAAATCACGTTGCTGAAGGTTTCATTCCGTTTGGACTCTGTTTGATATTCCTTTTCGTCGAAATACTGAAACAGGCAATAAAACAGCAATATGGGCTGGGCGTCCGGTTAATAGGTTAGTCCCAAAAGTAATATAAAAGTGTATAATAAAGCCCATAATCATTCAAAATAGGTAATATAATAGCATGGAACAATCAAAAATTATAGATACGTTGGAGACGTATCAAGCATCCCCAAGCTTCATTCCTGCTCGTCCTCGAGTAGGTAAATGATAAAAACAGAATTTTTGATGTGGAATGCTACCTAGCATGATTCTCAATGTAATTTCTCTTTATTGTGGCATGAATGTTCAGATCCAAATGATTCAAAATAAAAGTTCATATTGATAAAAGAAATAATAACACTTCAAGCATACTAATCAAAGTAATCATGTCTTCTCAAAATAACATGGCCAAAGGAAGTTATCCCTACAAAATCATATAGTCTGGCTGTTGCTCTATCTTCATCACACAAAGTATTTAATCATGCACAACCCCGATGACAAGCCAAGCAATTGTTTCATACTTTAATAATCTCAAACTCTTTCAACTTTCACACAATACATGAGCGTGAGCCATGGACATAGCACTATATGTGGAGTAGAATGGTGGTTGTGAAGAAGACAAAAAAGAGAAGATAGTCTCACATCAACTAGGCGTATCAATGGGCTATGGAGATGCCCATTAATAGATATCAATGTGAGTGAGTAGGGATTGCCATGCAACGGATGCACTAGAGCTATAAATATATTAAAGCTCAATAAAAGAAACTAAGTGGGTGTGCATCCAACTTTCTTGCTCACGAAGACCTAGGGCACTTTTGAGGAAGCCCATCATTGTAATATACAAGCCCAGTTCTATAATGAAAAATTCCCACTAGTATATGAAAGTGACAACATATGAGACTCTCTATCATGAAGATCATGGTGCTATTTTGAAGCACAAGTGTGGAAAAAGAGATAGTAGCATTGTCCCTTCTCTCTTTTTCTCTCATTTTATTATTTTTTTCTTTTTTTCTCTTTTTTTTCTTTCTCTTTTTTTCTCTTTTTGGTGGGCTTCTTTGGCCTCTCTTATTTTTATAAAGTCCGAAGTCTCATCCCGACTTGTGGGGGAATCATAGTCTTCATCATTCTTTCCTCACTGGGACAATGCTCTAATAATGAAGATCATCACACTTTTATGAATTTACAACTCAAAACTAGAACAAGATATGACTCTATGTGAATGCCTCCGGCGGTATACCGGGATATGCAATGAATCAAGAGCGACATGTATGAAAATTATGAAGGTGGCCTTGCCACAAATACAATGTCAACTACATGATCATGCAAAAAGCAATATGACAAAAGTAATGCTTGTCATATGAATGGAACGGTGGAAAGTTGCATGGTAATATATCTCGGAATGGCTATGGAGATGCCATAATAGGTAGGTATGGTGGCTGTTTTGAGGAAGGTATATGGTGGGTGTATGGTACCGGCGAAAGTTGCATGGTACAAGAGAGGCTAGCAATAATGGAAGGGTGAAAGGGTGCGTATAATCCATGGACTCAACATTAGTCAAAATAACTCATATACTTGTTGTAAAAATTTAGAAGTCATCAAAAACCAAAGCACTACGTGCATGCTCCTAGGGGGATAGATTGGTAGGAAAAGACCATCGCTCGTCCCCGACTGCCACTCATAAGGAAGACATTCAATAAATAAAATTATGCTCCAACTTCATCACAAAGCGGTTCACGATACATGCATGCTACGGGAATCACAAACTTCAACACAAGCATTCTTTAAATTCATAATCACCCAACTAGCATGACTTTAATATCACTACCTCCATATCTCAAAACAATTATCAAGCATCAAGTTGATCATAGTATCCAATTCACTTCCTATGATAGTTTTCATTCAAATTACCATGCTGTTTAAGACTCTCAAAATAAAATAAGTGAAGCATGAGAGACTACAATTTCTACAAAATATAACCACCGCTGTGCTCTAAAAGATATAAGTGAGGTACTAGAGCAAACGACAAACTACTTCGAAAGATATAAGTGAAGATCAAAGAGTAGTTAAATAATTATGCAACTATGCAAAGACTCTCTCTCATTAAAGAGTTTCAGATCTTGGTATCTTATTCAAACAGCAAAGCAAAACAAAATGACATTGCAAGGATAGCACAACTCATGTGAAGAAGCAAAAACTTAGCCTCAACCGATACTAACCGATGATTGTTGAAGAAGAAAGGTGGGATGCCTACCGGGGCATCCCCAAGCTTAGATGCTTGAGACTTCTTGAAATATTATCTTGGGATTCCTTGGGAATCCCAAGCTTGAGCTTTTATGTCTCCTTAATTCCTTTCATACCATGGTTTCTCTTTTTATCAAAAGCTTCATTCGCACCAAACTCAACAAGAACTCGTGAGATAGGTTAGTATAAACCAATGCAAAAACTTATCATATTCTAATGTAAAAAATCACTAACATTATTATTCAACATTTAATACTAAATGTCTCTGCATATTTAATACTCCTATCCTCAAATAGAATCATTAAACAAGCAAACATACACAAACAATGCAAACATAACAGCAATCTGCCAAAATAGTACAGTCTGTAAAGAATGCAAGAGTAACAATACTTCCCTGACTCCAAAAATTATGAACTAAAATTCCCACTGTAATAAATTTATCAGAGCTTAATATGCAAAAATATTCAACATTATACCATTCTCTTCCTTTTCTAGGGAATTTTTGCAACAGTGTTAAACTTTCTGTTTCCAAACAGCAACATGTATACTAGCAAAATAAGCATGGCAAAGGCTATCCTTGACTTTATTTATTGAAACTAAAGATGAAAAACATTATTCTAACTAACATCAAGCAAAAACTAACAAAATAAAATGACGCTCCAAGCAAAACAAATATCATGTGGCGAATAAAAATATAGCTCCAAGTAAAGTTACCGATGAACGAAGACGAAAGAGGGGATGCCTCCCGGGGCATCCCCAAGCTTAGGCTCTTGGTTGTCCTTGAATATTACCTTGGGGTGCCTTGAGCATCCCCAAGCTTAGGCTCTTGCCACTCCTTATTCCATAGTCCATCGAATCTTTACCCAAAACTTGAAAACTTCAACCACACAAAACTTAACACAAAACTCGTAAGCTCCGTTAGTATAAGAAAATAAATCACCACTTAGGTACTGTAATGAACTCATTATAAATTCATATTGGTTTAATATCTACTGTATTCTAACTTCTCTATGGTTCATACCACTTAATACTAGCCATAGATGCATCAAAATAAGCAAACAACACAATGAAAACAGAATCTGTCAAAAACAGAATAGTCTGTAGTAATCTGTATCAAACGTATGCCTCTGGAACCCCAAAAATTATGAAATAAATTGCTGGACCTGAGTAATTTGTCTATTAATCATGTGAAAAAAGAATCTACCTAAAAGCACTCTCCAGTAAAAATGGCAGCTAATCTTGTGAGCGCTAAAGTTTCTGTTTTTCACAGCAAGATCACATAAACTTCATCCAAGTCTTCCCAAAGGTTCTACTTGGCACTTTATTGAAACAAAAGCTATAAAACATGATTACTACAGTAGAATAATCATGTGGACACACAAAAACAGTAAGGATAAATACTGGGTTGTCTCCCAACAAGCGCTTTTCTTTAATGCATTTCTAGCTAGGCATGATGATAGCAATGATGCTCACATAAAAGATAAGAATTGAAACATAACGGGAGCATCATGAAGCATATGACTATCACATTTAAGTCTAACCCTCTTCCTATGCATAGGGGTTTTATGAGCAAACAACTTATGGGAACAATAATCAACTAGCATAGGAAGGTAAAACAAGCATAGCTTCAAAATCTTAAGCACATAGAGAGGAAACTTGACATTATTGCAATTCCTACAAGCATATGTTCCTCCCTCATAATAAGTTTCAGTAGCATCATGAATGAATTCAACAATATAAACAGCACCTAAAACATTCTTTTCATGATCTACAAGCATATAATTTTTACTACTCTTCACATAAACAAAATTCTTCTCATTCGGAATAGTAGGAGTATCATAAGAGACTTGAACACTAAAAATTGTTTCCACATTAAAAGAGTAATGTTCAGAAAAAGGGTAATCATAATCATGACAATATTTGTAAATATAATCATCACTACTTTTTATAGCATAAGTTTCATCACAATAATCATCATAAGTAGCAACTTCGTTCTCATCATAATCGATTGAAACCTCTCCCAAGATACTCGAATCACTAAATAAAGTTGACACTCTTCCAAATCCACTTTCATATTCATCACAATAATATTCGACACCTTCCAAAATAGTGGGATCACTAATACCTAAAGTTAACACTCTTCCAAACCCACTTTCATCGATATAATTATCATAAGTAGGAGGCATGCTATCATCATAACAACTTTGCATATCAAAACTTGGGATGCTAAAAATATCATCTTCATTAAACATAGCATCCCTAAGCTTGGGACAAACATTAATTTCAGCAAATATATTCTCAAATATTTCATCCTCATCAAACATAGCTTCCCCAAGCTTGGGCTTTTCATATCATAAGCATAATCACTCTCATGGTTAAAAATATGGATAGCACCAATAGTAAAGCAATTATCATCATCACAATGAGTAGTAGGAGCAACATCATTTGGGAGGGATACCTTTCTACCTTTGTTGTTGCTTCTTTTATTTTTCTTCTTCACATTATGTGTGGGTTCAACCTTCCTTTTTGAGCTCCTTATTGACGAGATTGGTTGAATAGAAAGCTCCTCCTCGTTACCTGCTTCATCATAACAAATAATAGGAGGATATTGGGAAGTCTCTTCCCTTTCATTAGTATTCTCATAATCTTCTATTTGCTTTCTTTTATTTAGGTAATTGGCAATGTAAGGATTTTCAATGCAATTCTCCGCACAAAACATATAAATCTTTTCTAGATCAATATCAAGGAATTTCTTATGGGCCAATTCTGGAAGATCCTTAAGTAAACGTTTCAATTCTTCATAACCCAAAAGTAAACTAAGTTCATTGTAATGTGCAGGGAGATCAAATCATCACAATTTTTGGACACGATTCGATCATGAAACAATTTGCATAGGAGATGTAAATGACCACGTTCATTGCAAAGTTCACAAGTACGGCAAAGGAATTTTAAATTTTCAGCACTCACACCTAGCCTTTCATGCAACCATTTAGTTTCTAAATGCTTATGCCTCTTGCAATAAATATCTTCTCTATTTGGTGTGTTCATGCAAACATGCACTCCACAAAAGTTGACATGCTCATAATATATGTTTTCATCATGACTAGAGCAATCATCATTAGTACTATGGATATTCAAGGAGTTTATACTAACAATATTGCAATCATGCTCATCATTCAAAGATTTAGTACCAAGCATTTTAATGCACTCTTCTTATAGCACTTGAGCACAATTTTCCTTTCCATCATTCTCACGAAAGATATTAAAAAGACGAAGCATATGAGACAAACTTAACTCCATTTTTTGAAAAGTTTTCTTTTATAAACAAAACTAGTGATAAAACAAGAAACAAAAAGATTCGATTGCAAGATCTAAATATATACCTTCAAGCGCTAACCTCCCCGGAAACGGCGCCAGAAAAGAGCTTGATGTCTACTACACAACCTTCTTCTTGTAGACGTTGTTGGGCCTACAAGTGCACAATTTTGTAGGACAGTAGCAAATTTCCCTCAAGTGGATGACCTAAGGTTTATCAATCCGTAGGAGGCGTAGGATGAAGATGGTCTCTCTCAAACAACCCTACAACCAAATAACAAAGAGTCTTTTGTGTCCCCAACACACCCAATACAATGGTAAATTGTATAGGTGCACTAGTTCGGCGAAGAGATGGTGATACAAGTGCAATATAGATAGTAGATATATAGGTTTTTGTAATCTGAAATAATAAAAACAGCAAGGTAACGAGCGATAAAAGTGAGCGTAAACGGTATTGCAATGATAGGAAACAAGGCCTAGGGTTCATACTTTCACTAGTGCAAGTTCTCTCAACAATAATAACATAGATAGATCATATAACAAGCCCTCAACATGCAACAAAGAGTCACTCCAAAGCCACTAATAGCGGAGAACGAACGAAGAGATTATGGCAGGGTACAAAACCACCTCAAAGTTATTCTTTCGGATCAATCTATTCAAGAGTTCGTACTAGAATAACACCTTAAGATACAAGTCAACCAAAACCCTAATGTCACCTAGATACTCCATTGTCACCTCAAGTATCTGTGGGCATGATTATACGATATGCATCACACAATCTCAAATTCATCTATTCAACCAACACAGCGTACTTCAAAGAGTGCCCCAAAGTTTCTATCGGAGAGTCAAGAACGTGTGCCAACCCCTATGCATAGGTTCATGGGCGGAACCCGCAAGTTGGTCACCAAAACATACATCAAGTGGCACATGATATCCCATTGTCACCACAGATAAGCACGGCAAGACATACATCAAGTGTTCTCATAAAAGACGCAATCCGATAAGATAACTTCAAAGGGGAAAATTCAATTCATCACAAGAGAGTAGAGGGGGAGAAACATCATAAGATCCAACTACAATAGCAAAGCTCGGGATACATCAAGATCGTGCCATAGAGGGAACATGAGAGAGAACGAGAGAGAGAGAGAGAGAGAGAGAGAGAGAGAGAGAGAGATCAAACACATAGCTACTGGAACATACCCTCAGCCCCGAGGGTGAACTACTCCCTCCTCGTCATGGAGAGCGTCGGGATGATGAGGATGGCCACCGGTGATGGGTTCCCCCTCCGGCAGGGTGCCGGAACGGGCTCCCGAGAGGTTTTTGGTGGCTACAGAGGCTTGCGGCGGCAGAACTCCCGATCTATCTTGATATTCGATGGTTTTAGGGTACGTAGGCATATAGAGGCGAAAGAAGTCGGTCGGGGGGTTCTCGAGGGGTCCACGAGACAGGGGGCGCCACCCTGTAAGGGGGGCGCGCCCTCCTATCTCGTGGCCTCCTGGAGGCTCTTCTGACATGAACTCCAAGTCTCCCGGATCATAATATTCCAAAAAATCACGTTGCCGAAGGTTTCATTCCGTTTGGACTCCGTTTGATATTCCTTTTCTTCGAAATACTGAAACAGGCAATAAAACAGCAATATGGGCTGGGCCTCCGGTTAATAGGTTAGTCGGTGTTGGTCATGTTCCCTAGGGTTCAATGCCATAGTCATTTAATTATCGAGCTTTATATAATGAAGTGAATAATGACAAAAAAAGTGGCCTTTGTTTTGCCGGAAATGTCGTTTCATTCCCGTCGCGACAAATCTCAAGCACTCGATATGTCCAACTTTGTAGTACAAGTCATGCCGAAATTCACGGAAAATTTCGGCATGACCTTTCCTAGAAAGTGCACATATAGAGCGCCTGAAATTTGCCGGAATGGAAATGAATCAACATTTCCGGCAAAACATAGGTCACTTAGCAATCGGTTTCCCTGCAAATGACAATAAGCACTATGTGTTGAAGTAGCTGACCTGTGCACTTTTTTAACAGCAAGCATTTCATCACTCTAACAACCATTTTAACAGCCACATTATGAGCACTCTAAGAAGCTGAAACAAACATCATAGACTTTGTACCTGCTGAAATATACACAATCATGAACATTGCTGCCCAACTGATGCAAAAAAGATCAACTACCGCAGTAAAACTGCAAGCTCATTAACCAATCTAACAACTCCACTCCCCATTGCATCATTATGAACACTTAACAGCCACATTATGAACACTCCCCCTTGCATCATTATGTGCTGACATATGAAGAGGGAGGGAAGAGGGGGTGGTGCACCTCAGGGTTGGGATCGGGGTTGGGGTCGCCGGGGCAAAGGGGGGGGGGTTGAGGGCGTCCTTCTCCTCGTCGTCAATCTGCGCCTAGCTTTGATCTATAGAAAGACCTAATTTGGTCAGAGAGAGAGAGAGAGAGACCAAATTTTCAAACACTTCCATTAAAAATCCTCATTTTCAAAATGGACAGCAACATAAGCTAATTTTCAAAAATTGTAATTTTCATTTTCATTTAAAAACAAAGCAACATAAGCTAATTTTCATTTCAATATTCTGTCAAAGATCATTTTAATTCTCTGTCAAAGCTCATTTTCATTTAACTACTGCTGCCTTCAAAATACTACTCTGCTCATGTCAAAGCTCATTTTCAAAATACTACTGCTCAAGTCAAAAGCCCATTTTCATTTTCATTTTCATTCTTTATCTACTCTCTTCTCATGTCGAAGCTCATTTTCATTTTCTATCTACTCTGCTCATGTCAAAGAACAAGAGGAGGGGAGGGAAGGGGTGGCTCACCGTGTGTCGGGGTCGGGGTCGCCGGCGTGGGGCTGAGGGGGTCGGCGTCACGGTCCCCGGGGAAGAGGGGGTACGGTTGTGGTCGTCCTTCTCCTCCTCGTCGATCTGCAGAGAGACCAGTTAGAGAGAGAGAGAGAGAGAGAGAGAGAGAGAGAGGGAGAGGGAGAAGAGGGAGGGATGGCGCACCTTAGTGTTGGGGATGGCCGGGGTCGGGGTCTGATACGTCTCCAACGTATCTATAATTTTTGATTGTTCCATGCTATTATATTACCTGTTTTGGATGTTTATGGGCTTTATTTTACACATTTATTATCATTTTTGGGACTAACCTACTAACCGTAGGCCCAGCCCGTATTGTTGTTTTTGTGCCTATTTCAGTATTTTGAAGAAAAGGAATATCAAACGGAGTCCAAACGGAATAAAACCTTCGGAAGGGTGATTTTTGGAACGAACGTGATCCAGAGGACTTGGAGTGCAAGTCAAGAAGCAGTGGAGGCGGCCACGAGAGGGTAGGGCACGTCCCCCCTATAGGGCGTGCCCCCTGTCTCGTGGGCCCCTCGGGTGGCCACCGACCTACTTCTTCCTCCTATATAAGCCTACATACCCCGAAAACATCTAGGGAGCCAACAAATGTTTCCGCCACCGTAACCTGCTGTATCCGCGAGATCCCATCTTGGAGCCGTCGCCGGTGTTCTGCCGGAGGGGGATTCCACCATGGAGGGCTTCTACATCAACACCATAGCCCCTTCTGATGAGTTGTGAGTAGTTTACCACAGACCTTCGGGTCCATAGTTATTAGCTAGATGGCTTCTTCACTCTTTTTGGATCTCAATACAATGTTCTCCCCCTCTCTTGTGGAGATCTATTCGATGTAATCTCTTTTTGCGGTGTGTTGTCGAGATCCGATGAATTGTGGGTTTATGATCAAGTTTATCTATGGATAATAATTGAATCTTCTCTGAATTCTTTTATGTGATTGAGTTATCTTTGCAAGTCTCTTCGAATTATCGGTTTGGTTTGGCCTACTAGATTGATCTTTCTTGCCATGGGAGAAGTGCTTAGCTTTGGGTTCAATCTTGCGGTGTTCTTACCTAGTGACAGAAAGGGTTGCAAGACACGTATTGTATTGTTTCCATCGAGGATAAAAAGATGGGGTTTATATCATATTGCTTGAGTTTATAACTCTACATCATGTCATCTTGCTTAGTGTGTTACTCTGTTCTTATGAACTTAATACTCTAGATGCATGTTGGATAGCGGTCGATGTGTGGAGTAATAGTAGTAGATGCAGGCAGGAGTCGGTCTACTTGTTGCGGACGTGATGTCTATATACATGATAATGCCTAGATAACATCATAATTATTCGCTTTTCTATCAATTGCTCGACAGTAATTTGTTCACCCACCGTAATACTTATGCTATCTTGAGAGATGCCACTAGTGAAACCTATGGCCCCCGGGTCTATCTCTTATCATATTTGCTTCCAATTTACTTTTATTTGCATCTATTATTTTATGCATCTATATTATAAAATACCAAAAATATATTTACCTTATATTATTATCTCTATTAGATCTCACTTTCGCAAGTGGACGTGAAGGGATTGACAACCCCTTTATTGTGTTGGTTGCGAGTTCTTTGTTTGTTTGTGTAGGTTCGTGGGACTTGCTGAGGAGCCTCCTACTGGATTGATACCTTGGTTCTCAAAAACTGAGGGAAATACTTACGCTACTATTGCTGCATCACCCTTTCCTCTTCAAGGAAAATCGACGCAAGCTGAAGACGTAGCAAGAAGGATTTCTAGCACCGTTGCCGGGGAGGTCTTCGCTCAAGTCAAGACATACCAAGTACCCATCACAAACTCATCTCCCTCGCATTTACATTATTTGCCATTTGCCTCCCGTTTTCTTCTCCCCCACTTCACCTTTTCCGTTTTATTCACCCTCTCTTTCCCAATCTCCTCTCTCTTTCGTTGCCTTTTTCTGTTTGCTTGTGTGTTGGATTACTTGTTGCCATGGCTGAGTCAGGAAGAGCGAAAGGTGTTATTCCAAGTTCTAGTGCCTTGGATAGCCCCTCCGTCCTCTCTGAACTCCTTAATAATAATGTTTTAGAAAGTCCTATCGGGGTTAACAATGATAATTTAAATAATTTTGATGAAGAGGACTCCGGAATTTTTGTTTACTTACTTGATGAGTTTTTAAAAGATGCTTGGGATAGGTTATTAAGAATTCGGGCTAGCTATGTGCCACAATATCAAATTGAGGTTTACTTAAAAAGTTTCTATGTTGGCTTACCCGCTTCTTTCAAGCAAGTTCTAGATTCTATTTTTGAAGGGGGTTTTCTTGAAGGGGATGCTACAGATACCATGAAAGAATGAAATATATATTTGGGCACCCCATGAATGATAAGATTGAATCTACCACCCTCTTATGCTTTTATCAAAACGAAATTATCAAAGAGATGAAGGCTAGTTTAGATGCAAATTTCCGTAACGTACTTAATATTACTTCCTCCATTAATGGCAATGTGCTTTCCCAAAATAGAAGAATGAATGCCATAGAAAGGAAATTTGCTCTTTTCTTTCCAAGTGTCAAAGATGGCACTACTTAGATCTATCTTCGCTTTTATGCCTAGCTAGGGGCGTTAAAACGATAGCGCTAGTTGGGAGGCAACCCAATTTTCTTTATGTTTTTTGTTTTTGTTCCTGTTTAGTGATAAATTTTGCTTCTACTTTCTGCTTAGATGTATTTTTATCTTTTAATTAGTGTTTGTGCCAAGTAGAACCTATAGGATAACCTATGATGATAGGTGATTTGATTCTGCTGAAAAACAGAAACTTTGCGCTCACGAGAAAAAAATCAATAAATCACAGGAACGAGTTTTTGCATTGATTCTTTTTGCTTCTGATCAATAAACAAATTTTTTAGGACGTCCTATTTTGGTAGGATTTTTAAGGTTCCAGAAGTTTGCGTTAGTTACAGATTGCTACAGACTGTTCTGTTTTTGACAGATTCTGTTTTTTGTATGTTGTTTGCTTATTTCGATGCATCTATGGCTAGTATGTAAGGGTATGAACCATAGATAACTTGGAATACAGTAGGTTCAACACCCAAATAAATAATGAATCAGTTCATTACAGTACCTTATGTGGTGGTTTTGTTTTCTTTCACTAACGAAGCTTATAAGATTTCCTGTTGAGTTTTGTGTTGTGAAGTTTTCAAGTTTTGGGTAAAGCTTTTATGGACTATGGAATAAAGGCTGGCAAAAGCCTAAGCTTGGGGATGCCCATGGCACCCCAAGATATTCAAGGATGGCCAAAATCCTAAGCTTGGGGATGCCCCGGGAAGGCATCCCCTCTTTCGTCTTCGTTCATTGGTAACTTTACTTGGAGCTATATTTTTATTTGCCACATGATATGTGTTTTGCTTGGAGCGTCGTGTATTATATTAGTCTTTGATTTTTAATTTACCATAGTCATCCTTGACGTACACACCTTTTGGGAGAAGCCTATTTGATTAAAATTTTCTAGAATACTCTATGTGCTTCACTTATATTTTTTGAGCTTGATAGTTTTTGCTCTAGTACTTCACTTATATCTTTTTGAGCATGGCGGTGGATTAATTTTGAAGAAATTGCTAGTCTCTCTTGATTCACTTATATTATTTTGAGAGTCTCTTAGAATAGCATGGTATTTGCTTTGGTTATGAATTTGGTCCTAGAATGATGAGCATCCAAGTTGGGTATAAATAAAACTATCATAGAAAATGAATTGGATGCTAGGATCAATTTGATGCTTGATAATTGTTTTGAGATATAAAGGTAGTAATGTTAGGGTCATGCTAGTGGATAATTATGAAATTGAGAAATACTTTTGTTGAAGTTCGCAAGTCCCGTAGCATGCACGTATGGTAAAAGTTGTGTGACAAATTTGTTGCATGAGGTGCTCTTTTGAGTGTCTTCCTTATGAGTGGCAGTCGGGGACGAGCGATGGAATTTTTCCTACCAATATATCCCTATTGGGGCATGCGTAGTAGTATTTTGCTTCGAGGGCTAAGTAGGTTTTTGCAATAAGTATATGAGTTCTTTATGACTAATGTGAGTCCATGGATATACACACACTCATCCTTCCACTTAGCTAGACTCTATTTTACCGCGCAATTTTCGCCGGTAGCATAAACCCATTATTTACCTTCCTCAAAACAGCCACCATACCTACCTATTATGGCATTTCCATAGCCATTCCGAGATATATTGCCATGCACCTTTCCATTGTTCCGTTTATTATGACACGTTTCATCATTGTCATATTGCTCTTTGCATGATCATGTAGTTGACATCGTATTTGTGGCAAAGCCATCTTCATAATTTTCATTCATGTCACTCTTGATTCATTGCATATCCCGGTACACCGCCGAAGACATTCATATAGAGTCATATTTTGTTCTAGCTTTGAGTTGTAATTCTTGAGTTGTAAATCCATAAAACTGTGATGATCTTCATTATTAGAGCATTGTCCCAGTGAGGAAAGGATGATGAAGACTATCCCCCACAAGTCGGGATGGGAGTTCGGACTTTATAAAATAAAAGAGGCCAAAGAAGCCCACCAAAAAGAAAAAAAGAGAAAGAAAGAAAAAAGAGAAAGAAAAGAAAGAAAGAAAGAAAAGAAAAAAGGAAAAGAAAAAAATGACAGAAAAAGATAGAAGGGACAATTGCTACTATCTCGTTTTCCACACTTGTGCTTCAAAAATAGCACCATGATCTTCATGATAGAGAGTCTCATATGTTGTCACTTTCATATACTAGTGGGAATTTTTCATTAAAGAACTTGGCTTGTATATTCCAATGATGGGCTTCCTCAAAAATGCCCTAGGTCTTCGTGAGCAAGCAAGTTGGATGCACACCCACTTAGTTTCTTTTGTCGAGCTTTCATATATTTATAGCTCTAGTGCATCCGTTGCATGGCAATCCCTACTCACTCACATTGATATCTATTGATGGGCATCTCCATAGCCCGTTGATACGCCTAGTTGATGTGAGACTATCTTCTCCCACTTTTTGTCCTCACAACCACCATATTAGACCACCATAGTGCTATGTCCATGGCTTGCGCTCATGTATTGCGTAAGAGTTGAAAAGCTGAAGCGCGTTAAAAAGTATGAACCAATTGCTCGGCTCGTCATCGGGGTTGTGCATGATGGGAGTATTTTGTGTAATGAAAATGAAGCATGGCCTAACTATATGATTTTGTAGGGATAAGCTTTCTTTGGCTATGTTATTTTGAAAGAACATGATTATTTGTTAGTATGCTTTGAAGCATTATTATTTTTATGTTTTATAAGCTTTTATCTTGAGTCATTTGGATCTGAACATTCATGCTACATTAAAGAAAATTACATTGAGAATTATGCTAGGGAGCATTCCACATCAAAAATTCTGTTTTTATCATTTCCCTACTCGAGGACGAGCAGGAATTAAGCTTGGGGATGCTTGACACGTCTCCAACATATCTATAATTTTTGATTGTTCCATGATATTATATTACCTGTTTTGGATGTTTATGGGCTTTTTTTACACATTTTTTTCATTTTGGGACTAACCTACTAACCGGAGGCCCAGCCCGTATTGCTGTTTTTTTGCCTATTTCAGTATTTTGAAGAAAAGGAATATCAAACGGAGTCCAAACGGAATAAAACCTTCGGAAGCGTGATTTTTGGAACGAACGTGATCCACAGGACTTGGAGTGCAAGTCAAGAAGAGTCGAGGCGGCCACGAGAGGGTAGGGCGCCCCCCCTATAGGGCACGCCCCCTGTCTCGTGGGCCCCTCGGGCGGCCACCGACCTACTTCTTCCTCCTATATAAGCCTACATACCCCGAAAACATCCAGGGAGCCACCAAAGAAATATTTCTGCCACTGTAACCTTCTGTATCCGCGAGATCCCATCATGGAGCCGTCGTCGGCGTTCTGCCGGAGGGGGATTCCACCATGGAGGGCTTCTACATCAACACCATAGCCCTTCCGATGAGTTGTGAGTAGTTTACCACAGACCTTCGGGTCCATAGTTGTTAGCTAGATGGCTTCTTCTCTCTTTTTGGATCTCAATACAATGTTCTCCCCCTCTCTTGTGGAGATCTATTCGATGTAATCTCTTTTTGCGGTGTGTTTGTCGAGATCCGATGAATTGTGGGTTTATGATCAAGTTTATCTATGGATAATAATTCAATCTTCTCTGAATTCTTTTATGTGATTGAGTTATCTTTGCAAGTCTCTTCGAATTATCGGTTTGGTTTGGCCTACTAGATTGATCTTTCTTGCCATGGGAGAAGTGCTTAGCTTTGGGTTCAATCTTGCGGTGTTCTTACCCAGTGACAGAAAGGGTTGCAAGACACGTATTCTATTGTTGCCATCGAGGATAAAAAGATGGGGTTTATATCATATTGCTTGAGTTTATCCCTCTACATCATGTCATCTTGCTTAATGCGTTACTCTGTTCTTATGAACTTAATAGTCTAGATGCATGTTGGATAGCGGTCGATGTGTGGAGTAATAGTAGTAGATGCAGGCAGGAGTCGGTCTACTTGTTGCGGACTTGATGCCTATATACATGATCATGCCTAGATAACATCATAATTATTCGCTTTTCTATCAATTGCTCGACAATAATTTGTTCACCCACCGTAATAATTAGCCATAAGTTTTGTAGCATCTCCTAAAGTGATTTCCATAAATGTGCCTCCGGTGGCCGAATCTAAGAGATTTCTAGAAGCAAAGTTCAAACCAGCATAAAAATTTTGTATGATCATCCATAAATTCAAACCATGAGTAGGGCAATTGTGAATCATCAATTTCATTCTTTCCCAAGATTGGGCAACATGCTCATGATCAAGTTGTTTAAAATTCATAATATCATTCCTAAGAGTGATGATCTTAGCGGGAGGAAAATACTTAGAGATAAAAGCATCTTTGCACTTGTTCCAAGAATCAATACTATTTTTAGGCAAAGACGAAAACCAAACTTTAGCATGATCTCTAAGAGAAAACGGAAATAGTTTCAATTTACCAATATCATTATCTGTATCTTTCTTCTTTTGCATATGACACAAATCAACAAAGTTGTTTAGATGAGTAGCGGCATCTTCACTAAGAAGGCCGGCGAATTGATCTTTCATAACAAGATTCAGCAAAGCGGTATTGATTTCACAAGACTCAACATCATTAAGAGGAGCAATTGGAGTACTGAGGAAATCATTATTATTGGTATTCGAGAAATCACACAATTTGGTATTATCTTGCGCCATGGCAACAAGTAATCCAACACACAAGCAAACAGAAAACGGCAAGCGGAAAAGAGAGGAGATTGGGAAAGAGAGGGCAAATAAAACGGCAAAGGTGAAGTGGGGGAGAGGAAAACGAGAGGCAAATGGCAAATAATGTAAATGCGAGGGATATGAGTTTGTGATGGGTACTTGGTATGTCTTGACTTGAGAGAAGACCTCCCTGGCAATGGCGCCAGAAATCCTTCTTGCTACGTCTTGAGCTTGCGTTGGTTTTTCTTGAAGAGGAAAGGGTGATGCAACACAGTAGTGTAAGTATTTCCCTCAGTTTTTGAGAACCAAGGTATCAATCCAGTAGGAGGCTCCTCAACAAGTCCCACGAACCTACACAAACAAACAAAGAAATCGCAACCAACGCAATAAAGGGGTTGTGAATCCCTTCACGACCACTTGCGAAAGTGAGATCTGATAGAGATAATATGATAAGATAAATATATTTTTGGTATTTTATAATATAGATGCAGAAAATAAAGATGCAAATAAAAGTACAAGCAAATATGATAAGAGATAGACCCGGGGGCCATAGGTTTCACTAGAGGCTTTTCTCGAGAGCATAAGTATTACGGTGGGTGAACAAATTACTGTCGAGCAATTGATAGAAAAGCGAATAATTATGACGTTATCTAGGCATGATCATGTATATAGGCATCATGTCCGCAACAAGTAGACCGACTCCTGCCTGTATCTACTACTATTACACCACACATAGACCGCTATCCAGCATGCATCTAGAGTATTAAGTTCATAAGAACAGAGTAATGCATTAAGCAAGATGACATGATGTAGAGGGATAAAGTCAAGCAATATGATATAAACCCCATCTTTTTATCCTCGATGGCAACAATACAATACGTGTCTTGCAACCCTTTCTGTCACTAGGTAAGAACACCGCAAGATTGAACCCAAAGCTAAGCACTTTTCCCATGGCAAGAAAGATCAATCTAGTAGGCCAAACCAAATCGATAATTCGAAGAGACTTGCAAAGATAACTCAATCACATAAAAGAATTCAGAGAAGATTCAATTATTATCCATAGATAAACTTGATCATAAACCCACAATTCATCGGATCTCGACAAACACACCGCAAAAAGAGATTACATCGAATAGATCTCCACAAGAGAGGGGGAGATCATTGTATTGAGATCCAAAAAGAGAGAAGAAGCCATCTAGCTAATAACTATGGACCCGAAGGTCTGTGGTAAACTACTCACAACTCATCGGAAGGGCTATGGTGTTGATGTAGAAGCCCTCCATGGTGGAATCCCCCTCCGACAGAATGCCGGCGACGGCTCCAAGATAGGATCTCCTGGATAAAGAAGGTTATGGTGGTGGAAATATTTCTTCGGGTGCTCCCTGGATGTTTTTGGGGTATGTAGGCTTATATAGGAGGAAGAAGTAGGTCAGTGTCCGCCCGAGGGGCCCACGAGACAGGGGGGCGCGCCCTATAGGGGGGGGGGGCGCCCTACCCTCTCGTGGCCACCTCGGCTGCTTCTTGACTTGCACTCCAAGTCCTTTGGATCACGTTCGTTCCAAAAATCACGCTTCCGAAGGTTTCATTCCGTTTGGACTCTGTTTGATATTACTTTCCTTCGAAATACTGAAATAGACAAAAAAATAGCAATACAGGCTGGGCCTCCAGTTAGTAGGTTAGTCCCAAAAATGATAATAATGTATAAAATAAAGCCCATAAACATCCAAAACAGGTAATATAATAGCATGGAACAATCAAAAATTATATATACGTTGGAGACGTATAACTAGCGGACCGGTGTTGTAGGCAACTTAGCTATAGCTCGTGTTGGCAAAACACGCTATAGCTAAGTTAGCTATAGCGCTGCCCTAGCCAAAATGCGCTACTGCTTACTTTTTTCCTTTTTTATTTTTATTTTTCTTAGCTATAGCGCGTGTTGGCAAAACACGCTATAGCTAAGTTAGCTATACCGCTGCCTAGGCCAAAAGACTCTACTGCTAACTTTTTTTATTTTTCTTTTTCTTTTTATTTTCCTTTTTATTTTTCATATTCCACAAACTTCCTTCCTTTTTCTTTTATTTTTGTTTCTCTTTTTATTTTTAGTATGCTTTTTATTTTTCATATTCCACAAACTTCCTTCCTTTTTATTTTTATTTTTCTTGCATTTCATTTTCCACAACTTATTAGTTCCTTTTTGTTTTTCTTTCTTTTCATTTTGCAAAACTACCTTTCTTTTTCTTTCATTTGCACTTTTCTTTTTCTTATCTTTATTTTGCACTTTCCTTTCTTTAATTTGGTCTGTCATTGGAGCAATACCACTGTTAGCCTCCGGATAATAATTAGTATAATATATATTACATCATTTGACCGCTATCGGCGGTACACAAAATAGCTAGACACACACAAACTTTGGGGATTAGTTTGTCAGCTTGGGCGACGATGACGCTTCAGACTGCTCTTCTTCCCTCTTTTGTTCGTTGTCGAATAATTGAGCCCATGGTCGTGACTTTTCCTTCTCCAGGGATTACGATATTTTGTAGGTAATGTAGTTTTCATTCTTCTTTTGACGTATGTTTCGTCGTCATCAGCATCATCTTCCCTCATCGGATCACCGTACTGGTCATAGTCTTCCTCGTTGGCGACTCCATCCATTCCAGCGATGCTCCTTTTGCTTCTCCTCATGACAACACGGCTGGGATTGACCGGATCAGTTATGAAGAAACATTGTGTCACGTGTTTAGCGTGTACCCATGGCTCATTTTTGGCGATGGCGTTGATGGTACCGCTATCGGAGTCGGGTATACACATGGTAGTGAAATGTCGGTTTTCTCTGTGTACATTCTTAGCCCATCTGACACGAAACATCATCGCGCTATGTAACCCAGAGTAGTTAAGCTCCCATATCTCTTTGACCCTTCCGTAATATCTTTCAATTACATTCCCGGTCATGGCTTCCATCGTCACCCCTGAGTTTTGGTCATCACTGTTTATATCTTTCTCCTCCGTGTAGAACGTGTATCCGTTGGTATCGTATGCTTGATAAGTTGCGAGGTTGGTCGAGGGTCCATGTGCTAAGGCGTATATGAGTGTTCCGTTCGGACAACCCTCTTCCGGGGGATTAGCCAGAACTCGCTCTTTGAACCAACGCACGAAAGTGGAGTTGTGCTCTCTAATAACTTCAGCGTCCGTCCTGTGCACCCCACGGTCATGGTACTTCTTTGCGATGGTCTCTTTGTGAAGTGTCACAAAATCTTCTAGCACATCTAGGTGTTGTATCACTACTAAGTTTGCCCTGTCAAGGTTGTTTTGTCGGCCCGAGCGTAACACATTCACATCCCTATGACCGTTGGTGTGACCTTCGCCTTCGAGCCTTCCACAGTGCTTGTTGATGGGCAAACCAACAACAGGGTCTCCGGTGCCTACTAGATAACTTCACAGAAAGAGATGCACTCTTTGGTCAGATATCCCTGGGCTATGCTTCCATCTGGACGGGACATGTTATGAACGAATCCTTTGATGACCCCATTCATTCTCTCGAACGGCATCATGCTATGCAGGAATGTCGGCCCTAGGTCGATTATGTCGTCCACGATGTGGACACATAGATGCACCATGACATCAGAGAACGTGGGCGGGAAGTACATCTCTAGCTCATTCAGTATGACAACGATCTCTTCCTGTAGCCTATGGAGTTGGTTCACACTGATCGACTTTCGAGAGATAGCGTCAAAAAAGTGGCATAGGTCAGTAAGCGTCTCACGCACATGTCTGTCCATAATCCCTTTAAGTGCAACCGGGAGTAACTGCGTCATCATCACATGACAGTCATGAGACTTCGTCCCACTGAACCTTTTTTTCTTAGTGTCCAGATATCTGCTTATCTTCCCACAGTATCCAGAACTAATTTGATTTCGGCAAGGCACTTGAACAATTGATCGACCTCCTTCGGATCTAAGGTGACGCAAGAGGGGGGGGGGCAATATTGTTCTTCCTTCTTGTTTACTTTTTTGCCCCTATCTTCTGTCTCCATCTCTGTCTCGGTCTCCTCTGATGACCTTTTACCGGGCATTTGGAGATCTTTCCTGATGTTCAAAAATTCCAAGTATTTTCTTGCCTTCGGCCAATCCTTTGTCCTCCCTAGCATGTTCATCAATGTTCCAAGCAAACTCTCAAGGATATTTTTTGTGATATGCCTTTGATCAAGGCTATGAGGCGTGTCGAGTATGGGCCAATATTCCAAGTCCTAGAAAATAGATCTCGTCTTCCATATCTTTAGCAGGTCTCCGGCGCCTTTTTCTTCATCTTTCCCAACGAGGGGCACTCTTCCCAGTTCTTCAATAACTCAAATATTTCTGCACCTGTACGCTTAGGTGGAGAACCTCGATGCTTAGCCTTACCATTGAATAGATCTCCATGCTTTCTCCATGGGTCATCCTTCTTGAGCCATCTTTGATGCCCCATGTACACGATTTTCGAAGACCCGCCATCTTTCGATAGCTGCAGAGAAGTTGTATCATCCATGCACCTCGTGCATCCACAATATCCGTGGCACACCTGGCCGGAGACATAGCCGTAACCGAGATAGTCCTGCACCGTCATGATCATCGCGGCTCTCATGTAGAAATACTCTCATTTGCTTGCATCCCATGTCTTGGCCGGCGTTTTCCATAAGGTATGTAGCTCCTCTTTCAGTAACCCGAGATACAGATTTATATCATTTCCCGGTTGTCTTCGCCCTTGAATAAGCATATCCACGTGTATGTATTTTTCCTTCATGCACAACCAGGGGGGAGGTTGTACATCCATACAAACACAGGCCATGTGCTATGATTGGTGTTCTGGTTGCCAAATGGATTCATGCCATCACTACTAGCGCCAAGCACGATGTTCCTTGGATCATTTGTGAAAAATTCAAATTCAGCATTTAATGCTCTCCACTAGCTAGCATCTGCGAGGTGTCTCAGCTTCGTCTCATCTCCGTCATCTTGCTTCACCCTCTCCGCATGCCAACGCATAAGCTTTGCTTCCTTAGGATCTACGAAATACCGCTGTCGACGCGAAGTGATCGGAAAGTACCATACAACTTTCTGTGGAGCTTTCTTTCCAGACTTTTTATATCGTGAAGCATTGCACTTTGGACAGATGGTTTTTTCTGCGTGCTCGTTCCGATATATGATGCAATCATTGAAGCATGTGTGATATCTAATATGTGGCAGATCAAGAGGGCACACGTTTTTCTTTTCCTTCTCGACACTAGTAGGACACAGGCTTCCCGCGGGAAGAACCTTATTTAGGTACTTCAGAAGCTCATCCAGGCTTGTATCTGTCCATTTGTTTTTTGCCTTCGTCTTTAGAAGTTCTAGTGTGAAACTCAAGCGGGTCACCTCGGGATTGCAACCATCATACAAAGGAGTCATCGAGTCTACCTCCAGTTGCGCCAGTTTAGCCTCCTCTCTTGAAGCAGCTCTGTAGCTAGTCGTCTTCTTGCGAAGCAGGTCTCGAACATGCAGGTCCCACATGGCTGAACTTCGTAGCGATGAAGACGGCGGCGTGTCCGCGTCTTCTCCTCCTTGAACTAGCTCTTCGCCATTGACATTTCCGAGGCCGTCTTCCTCTTCGGGCACATAATCGGTCATCTCTTCATCTGGTGGCCCCATGTTGTTATTTCCTGCCCTATTGTCCTCCTCCTCATCATCATCATCACTTATCCACCGAGTATGTCCATTCATGAAACCATGCATGAGCAGGTGCGCCTTAAATTTACCACCCTGAAAGGGGTCGAGCCTGACTCTTCCTTTGCATTTTCGATACGGACATAAAACATCCTTCAGTCTTTTTTCATACATGACATCCACAGCGGATTGCCAGTATCTTTCCACCATCCTTCATTTGACCTTCATGATCACTTGCGCGCGGAGCAAATATTATAACCACATATATATGCATGCTGTTGGGGATAGTTGCAGAAATTAAAAAAAAATCTACGCATCACCAAGATCAATCTATGGAGTCACTAGCAACGAGAGAGAGGGGAGTGCATCTTCATACCCTTGAAGATTGTGAGAAGGAAGCGTTGCAAGAACGTGGATGAAGGAGTCATACTTGAAGCGATTCAGATCGCGGTGGATTCCGATCTTAGCGCCGAACAACGGCACCTCCGCGTTCAACACGTGTGCAACCCAGTAACGTCTCCCGTGCCTTGATCCAGCAAGGAGGAGGGAGAGCTTGAGGAAGATGGCTCCAACAGCAGCACGACGGTGTGGTGGTGGTGGAGTGGCAGTTCTCCGGCAGGGCTTCGCCAAGCTCGCGCGGAGGAGGAGAGGTGTTGGGGAGGGGAGGGGCTGCGCCTTGGATGTGGTGCTGTAGCCCTCCCCTCACCCCTCTATTTATAGGGAGAGGGCGAAGGTGGGCCGACCCCATCTAGATAAGATCTAGAGGGGGGCGGCAGCCAAGGGGTAGGGGGCTTGCCCCCCAAGCAAGGGGGGTGCCCCCTTAGGGTTCCCCCCCCAACCCTAGGCGCATGGGCCCTAGGGGGTGGCGCCCAACCCACTTAGGGGATGGTTCGCTTCCACCTACAGCCCATAAGGCCCTCCGGGACAGGTGGCCCCTCCCGATGGACCCCCGGAACCTCTCCGGTGGTCCTGGTATAATACCGGTATACCCCCGAATATTTCCGACGATTGTATGATGACTTCCCATATATAAATATTCACCTCCGGACCATTCTGAAACTTCTCGTGACGTCCGGGATCTCATCTGGGACTCCAAACAACATTCGTTAATCGCATATAAATCTTCCTTATAACCCTAGCGTCATCGAACCTTAAGTGTGTAGACCCTACGGGTTCGGGAATCACACAGACATGACCGAGACAGCTCTCTGGCCAATAACCAACAGTGGGATCTGGATACCCATGTTGGCTCCCACATGTTCCGCGATGATCTCATCGGATGAACCACGATGTCGAGGATTCAAGTAATCCCGTATACAATTCCCTTTGTCAATCGGTATGTTACTTGCCCGAGATTCGGTCGTCGGTATCCCAATACCTCGTTCAATCTCGTTACCGGTAAGTCACTTTACTCGTTCCGTAATGCATGATCCCGGTTCTAACCACTTAGTCACATTGAGATCAATATGATGATGCATTATCGAGTGGGCCGAGAGATACCTCTCCGTCATATGGAGTGACAAATCCCAGTCTCGATTCGTGCCAACCCAACAGATACTTTCGGAGATACGTGCAGTGCACCTTTATAGTCACCCAGTTACATTGTGATGTTTGGTACACCCAAAGCACTCCTACGGTATCCGGGAGTTACACAATCTCATGGTCTAAGGAACTGATACTTGACATTAGAAAAGCTTCAGCAAACGAACTACATGATCTTGTGCTATGCTTAGGATTGGGTCTCGTCCATCACATCATTCTCCTAATGATGTGATCCCGTTATCAATGACATCCAATGTCCATAGTCAGGAAACCATGACCATCTGTTGATCAACGAGCTAGTCAACTAGAGGCTCACTAGGGACATGTTGTGGTCTATGTATTCACACATGTATCACGGTTTGCGGTCAATACAATTACAGCATGAACAATAGACAATTATCATGAACAAGGAAATATAATAATAATCATTTTATTATTGCCTCTAGGGCATATTTCCAACAGTCTCCCACTTGCACTAGAGTCAATAATCTAGTTACTCTGTGATGAATCGAACACCCATAGAGTTCTGGTGTTGATCATGTTTTGCACGCGGAATAGGTTTAGTCCGCGGATCTGCAACATTCAGATCCGTATGCACTTTGCAAATATCTATGTCTCCATCTTGAACATGTTCACGAATGGAGTTGAAGCGACGCTTGATGTGCCTGGTCTTCTTGTGAAACCTGGGCTCCTTGGCAAGGGCAATAGCTCCAGTGTTGTCACAGAAGAGAGTCATCGGCCCCGATGCATTGGGAATGACTCCTAGGTCGTTAATGAACTCCTTCATCCAGATTGCTTCATGTGCTGCCTCCGAGGCTGCCATGTACTCCGCTTCACATGTAGATCCTGCCACGACACTTTGCTTGCTACCGCACTAGCTTACTGCCCCACCATTCAAAATATACACGTATCCGATTTGTGACTTGGAGTCATCCAGATCTGTGTCGAAGCTAGCATCGACGTAACCCTTTACAACGAGCTCTTCGTCACCTCCATAAACGAGAAACATATTCTTAGTTCTTTTCAGGTACTTCAGGATATTCTTGACCGCTGTCCAGTGTTCCATGTCGGGATTACTTTGGTACCTTGCTACCAAACATACGGCAAGGTTTACATCAGGTCTGGTACACATCATGGCATACATAATAGACCCTATAGCCGAGGCATAGGGGATGACACTCATCTTTTCTCTATCTTCTGCCGTGATCGCGCATTGAGCCGAGCTCAATTTCACACCTTGCAACACAGGCAAGAACCCCTTCTTGGACTGATCCATATTGAACTTCTTCAATATCTTATCAAGGTATGTGCTTTGTGAAAGACCTATGAAGCGTCTCGATCTATCTCTATAGATCTTGATGCCTAATATATAAGCAGTTTCTCCAAGGTCCTTCATTGAAAAACACTTATTCAAGTAGGCCTTTATGCCGTCCAAAAGTTCTATATCATTTCCCATCAATAGTATGTCATCCACATATAATATGAGAAATGCTACAGAGCTCCCACTCACTTTTTTGTAAACGCAGGCTTCTCCATAAGTCTACATAAACCCAAACGCTTTGATCATTTCGTCAAAGCGAATGTTCCAACTCCGAGATGCTTGCACCAGCCCATAGATGGATCACTGGAGCTTGCATACCTTGTTAGCATTCTTAGGATCAACAAAACCTTTCGGTTCCATCATATACAATTCTTCCTTAAGATAGCCGTTAAGGAATGCAGTTTTGACGTCCATTTGCCATATCTCATAATCATAGAATGCGGCAATTGCTAACATGATTCGGACGGACTTCAGCTTCGCTATGGGTGAGAAAGTCTCATCGTAGTCAACCCCTTGAACTTGTCGATAACCCTTAGTGACAAGTCAAGCTTTATAGATGGTAACATTACCATCCGCGTCCGTCTTCTTCTTAAAGATCCATTTATATTCTATCGCTCACTGATCACCGAGCAAGTCTGTCAAAGTCCATACTTTGTTTTCATACATGGATCCTATCTCGGATTGCATGGCTTCAAGCCATTTGTTGGAGTCTGGGCCCGCCATTGCTTCTTCATAGTTCGAAGGTTCACCATTGTCCAACAACATGATTTCTAGGACAGGGTTGCCTTACCATTCTGGTGTGGAACGTGTCCTTGTGGACCTACGAAGTTCAGTAGCAACTTGATTCGAAGTAGCTTGATCTTCATCATTAATTTCCTCTCTAGTCGATGCAGGCACCACATGAACATCTTCCTGAGCTGCGCTACTTTCCGGTTCAAGAGGTAGTACTTCTTTCGAGAGAAACTCTTTCTCCAGAAAGGACCCATTCTTGGCAACAAAGATCTGGCCTTTGGATCTGAGGTAGAAGGTATACCCAATGGTTTACTTAGGGTATTCTATGAAGACGCATTTCTTCGACTTGGATTCGAGCTTTTCATGTTGAAGTTTCTTGACATAAGCATCGCATACCCAAACTTTTAGAAACGACAGCTTAGGTTTCTTTCCAAACAATAATTGATACGGTGTCGTCTCAAGGATTTAGACGGTGCCCTATTTAAAGTGAATGTAGCTGTCTCTAAAGCGTATCCCCAAAATGATAGCGGTAAATCGGTAAGAGACATCATAGATCGCACCATATCATATAGAGTGTGATTATGACGTTCAGACACACCGTTACATTGAGGTGTTCCAGGCGGCATGAGTTGTGAAACAGTTCCACATTTCCTTAAGTGCGTACCATACTCATGACTTAAATATTCTCCCCCATGATCTGATTGTAAGAACTTTATTTTTCCGTCACGTTGATTCTCTACCTCATTCTGAAATTCCTTGAACTTTTCAAAGGTCTCGGACTTGTGTTTCATCAAGTAGACATACCCATATCTACTTAAGTCATCAGTGACGGTGGGAAGATAACGATAACCACCGCGAGCCTCAACGCTCATTGGACCGCACACATTAGTATGTATAATTTCCAATAAGTTGGTTGCTCGCTCCATTGTTCTGGAGAACGGAGTCTTGGTCATTTTGCCCATAAGGCATGGTTCGCACGTGTCAAATGATTCGTAATCAAGAGACTCCAAAAGTCCATCTGCGTAGAGCTTCATGCGTTTGACACCAATGTGACCAAGGCGGCAGTGCCACAGGTATGTGGGACTATCATTATCAATCGTACATCTTTTGGTATTCATACTATGAATATGTGTAACATCATGTTCGAGATTCATTAAGAATAAATTATTGACCAGCGGGGCATGACCATAAAACATATCTCTCATATAAATAGAACAACCATTATTCTCGGATTTAAATAAGTAGCCATCTCATATTAAACGAGATCCAGATACAATGTTCATGCTCAAAGCTGGCACTAAATAACAATTATTAAGGTTTAAAACTAATCCTGTAGATAAATGTAGAGGCAGCGTGCCGACGGCGATCACATTGACCTTGGAACCATTCCCGACGTGCATCGTCACCTCGTCCTTCGCCAGTCTCCGCTTATTCCGCAGCTCCTGTTTTGAGTTACAAATATGAGCAACCACACCGGTATCAAATACCCAGGAGCTACTACGAGTACTGGTAAGGTACACATCAATAACATGTATATCACATATACCTTTGGTGTTGCCGGCCTTCTTGTCCGCTAAGTATTTGGGGCAGTTCCGCTTCCAGTGACTGTTTCCCTTGCAATAAAAGCACTCAGTCTCAGGTTTGGGTCCGTGCTTTGGCTTCTTCCCGGCAACTGGCTTACCGGGCGTGGCAACTCCCTTGTCGTCCTTCTTGAAGTTCTTCTTACCCTTGCCTTTCTTGAAACTAGTGGTTTTATTGACCATCAACACTTGATGTTCCTTTTTGATCTCCACCTCCGTTGATTTCAGCATTGAAAATACCTCAGGAATGGTTTTCACCATCCCCTGCATATTGTAGTTCATCACAAAGCTCTTGTAGCTAGGTGGGAGCGACTGGAGGATTCTATCAATGACCGCGTCATCCGGGAGGTTAACTCACATCTGAGACAAGCGGTTGTGCAACCCAGAAATTTTGAGTATGTTCTCGCTGACAGAACTGTTCTCCTCCATCTTACAACTGTAGAACTTGTCGGAGACTTCATATCTATTGACCCGGGCATGAGCTTGGAAAACCATTTTCAGCTCTTGGAACATCTCATATGCTCCGTGCTGCTCAAAACGCTTTTGGAGCCCCGGTTCTAAGCTATAAAGGATGCCGCACTGAACCTGGGAGTAATCATCACTACGCGACTACCAAGCATTCGTAATGTCTTGAGTTGCTGGGAAAACGGGTGCTTCACCTAGCGGTGCATCTAGGACATATGCTCTTTTGGCAGCTATGAGTATGATCCTCAAGTTCCGGACCCAGTCCGTATAGTTGCTACCATCGTCTTTCAGCTTGGTTTTCTCTAGAAACGCATTGAAGTTGAGGGCAATATTAGCGTGGGCCATTTGATCTACCATACATATTGCAAAAGTTTTAGACTAAGTTCACGATAATTAAGTTCATCTAATCAAATTATTTAATGAACTCCCACTCAGATAGACATCCCTCTAGTCATCTAAGTGATACATGATCCGAGTCAACTAGGCCGTGTCCGATCATCACGTGAGACGGACTAGTCATCATCAGTGAACATCTCCATGTTGATTGTATCTTCTATAGACACATGTTTGACCTTTCGGTCTCTTGTGTTCCGAGGCCATGTTTGTACATGCTAGGCTTGTCAAGTCAACCTAAGTGTTTTGCATGTGTAAATCTGGCTTACACCCATTGTATGTGAACGTCAGAATCTATCACACCTGATCATCACGTGGTGCTTCGAAACAACGAACTTTCGCAATGACGCACAGTTAGGGGGAACACTTTCTTGAAATTATTATGAGGGATCATCTTATTTATGCTACCGTCGTTCTAAGCAAATAAGATGCAAAAGCATGATAAACATCACATGCAATTAAATAGTGACATGATATGGCCAATATCATTTTGCTCCTTTTGATCTCCATCTTCGGGGCGCCATGATCATCATTATCACCGGCATGACACCATGATCTCCATCATCATGATCTCCACCATCGTGTCTCCATGAAGTTGTCTTGCCAACTATTACTTCTACTACTATGGCTAACGGTTTAGCAATAAAGTAAAGTAATTACATGGCGTTATTCAATGACACGCAGGTCGTATAATAAATAAAGAGAACTCCTATGGCTCCTACCGGTTGTCATACTCATCGACATGCAAGTCGTGATTCCTATTACAAGAACATGATCAATCTCATACATCACATATATTTCATTCATCGCATCCTTTTTGGCCATATCACATCACATGGCACATGCTGCAAAAACAAGTTAGGTGTCCTCTAATTGTGGTTGCAAGTTTTTACGTGGCTGCTATAGGGTTCTAGCAAGAACGTTTCTTACCTATGCCAAAACCACAACGTGATATGCCAATTGCTATTTACCCTTCAGAAGGACCCTTTTCATCGAATCCGATCCGACTAAAGTGGGAGTGATAGACACCCGCTAACCACCTTATACAACTAGTGCATGTCAGTCGGTGGAACCTGTCTCACGTAAGCATTCGTGTAAGGTCGGTCCGGGCCGCTTCATCCCACGATGCCGCCGAAACAGGATAAGACTAGTAGTGGCAAGTAAATTGACAAAATCGACGCCCACAACAAACTTGTGTTCTACTCGTGCATAGAAACTACGCATAGACCTAGCTCATGATGCCACTGTTGGGGAACGTTGCAGAAATTAAAAAAAATTCTACGCATCACCAAGATCAACCTATGGAGTAACTAACAACGTGAGAGAGGGGAGTGCATCTTCATACCCTTGAAGATTGCTAGACGGAAGCGTTGCAAGAACGCGGATGAAGGAGACGTACTCGAAGAGATTCAGATCGCGGTGGATTCCGATCTTATCGCCGAACAACGGCACCTCCGCGTTCAACACACGTGCAGCCCGGTGACGTCTCCCGTGCCTTGATCCAGCAAGGAGGAGGGAGAGGTTGAGGAAGATGGCTCCAACAGCAGCACGACGGCGTGGTGGTGGTGGAGTGGCAGTTCTCCGGTAGGGCTTCGCCAAGCTCGCGTGGAGGAGGAGAGGTGTTGGGGAGGGTAGGGGCCGCGCCTTGGATGTGGTGCTGCAGCCCTCCCATCACCCCTCTATTTATAGGGAGAGGGGGAAGGGGAGCCGGCCCCCTCTAGATGAGATATAGAGGGGGGGCGGCCAAGGGGGAGGGGGGCGCCCCCCTTAGGGTCCCCCCAACCCTGGGCACATGGGTCCTAGGGGGGTGGCGCCCAACCCACTTAGGGGCTGGTTCCCTTCCACCTACAGCCCATAAGGCCCTCCGGAACAGGTGGCCCCTCCTGTGGACCCTCGGAACCCCTCCGGTGGTCCCGGTACAATACTGGTATACCCTCGAATATTTCTGGGGACTGTATGATGACTTCCCATATATAAATATTCACCTCCGGACCATTCCGAAACTCCTCGTGGCGTCCAGGATCTCATCCGGGACTCCGAACAACATTTGGTAATCACATACAAATCTTACTTATAACCCTAGCGTCATCGAACCTTAAGTGTGTAGACCCTACGGGTTCGGGAATCATGCAGACATGACCGAGACAGCTCTTCGGCCAATAACCAACAGCGGGATCTGGATACCCATGTTGGCTCCCACATGTTCCATGATGATCTGATCGGATGAACCGCGATGTCGAGGATTCAAGTAATCCCGTATACAATTCCCTTTGTCAATCGGTACGTTACTTGCCCGAGATTCGATCGTCGATATCCCAATACCTCGTTCAATCTCGTTACCGACAAGTCACATTACTCGTTCCGTAATGCATGATCTCGTGACTAACCACATAGTCACATTGAGCTCATTATGATGATGCATTACCGAGTGGGCCCAGAGATACCTCTCCGTCATACGGAGTGACAAACCCCAGTCTCGATTCGTGCCAACCCAAAAGATACTTTCGGAGGTAGCTGCAGTGCACCTTTATAGTCACCCAGTTACGTTGTGACGTTTGGTACACCCAAAGCACTTCTACGGTACCTGGGAGTTACACAATCTCATGGTCTAAGGAACTGATACTTGACATTAGAAACGCTTCAGCAAAAGAACTACACGATCTTGTGCTATGCTTAGGATTGGGTCTTGTCCATCACATCATTCTCCTAATGATGTGATCCCGTTATCAATGACATCCAATGTACATAGTCAGGAAACCACGACCATCTATTGATCAACGAGCTAGTCAACTAGAGGCTCACTAGGGACATGTTGTGGTCTATGTATTCACACATGTATCACGGTTTCCGGTCAATACAGTTACAACATGAATAGTAGACAATTATCATGAACAAGGAAATATAATAATAATCATTTTATTATTGCCTCTAGGGCATATTTCCAACAATGGATCAAATTCATAGAAAAATTTGGCATGACCTTCCCTAAACATAGGACATATTGAGTTTGCATGCCCGAAATTC
The DNA here is from genome assembly GCF_002162155.2 of Triticum dicoccoides. Classification (NCBI taxonomy): domain Eukaryota; kingdom Viridiplantae; phylum Streptophyta; class Magnoliopsida; order Poales; family Poaceae; genus Triticum; species Triticum dicoccoides. The sequence continues at coordinate 645,766,012 of NC_041385.1, read as the reverse complement.
GCCGAAACGGAATTGAATTGACATTTCAGCAAAACATAGGCAACTCATGTCACCCACATTATTTCATCAAATACACAATGTAGGCAACTCAAATTATGCCACACACAATTCGGTGTATATATTTTCATATCGCCCATATATATAGTTTCGGTCCTATCCACACAAACACCTTTTTTTGCTCACATATGTGTTGAGAGGGACATCGAGCACCATTCTTCTTAATTACCTAGTAGCTCTAGATATATAGCTCTAACTAGCTAGCTAGCTAGCCAGGGAGAGAGAGAGAGAGCTAGCTAGCTAGGGAGATAGTGGGAGAGGAGAGGGATAGAAGAGGGAAGGCGTTAATGGAAGAGGGGGAGGGAGGGCATTA
>NC_041385.1:645694950-645765288 GCF_002162155.2 Triticum dicoccoides | reverse complement strand
GGGCTCTAATGGAGGGGTGGTGGAGGGGCAAAGAAGGGCGGGGGCTCTAATGGAAGGGTGGTGGAGGGGAAAAGAAGAGGGGGAAAGAGGGCTCTAATGGAGGGGTGGTGGAGGGGGCATTGAAAGGAACAAGCAAGGTGCAAGGAAAGGGGGAGAAAGGAAGGGGGAAGAAGAAAGGGGAGGAAGAAGGGGAAAGGTGGTAGGTGGCTGGCGGGCATAGCAGTAGTGCGGGTCTCCTATACGTGCTACTGCTATGGCAGCTTGCAAAATAGCTACGGCTATGGTTGCACTACTTATAGCGAGGGAAAGATACACACGCTACTGGTAATATGTTATACATAGAAAAATTAGCAGTAGCGCGCTTGGACAAACAGGCGCTATAGATACAAAACTAGCAGTAGCACAGGTTGGAGGGCAGGCGTTGCTGCTATTTTTTGACCGGGGGGTGTGGTGTGTTACACTTAGTAGTAGCGTGGGGCTGTGTAACAAGCGCTGCAGCTAACTGATACCAATAGCGCTCTTCATAGCCAGCGCTACTACTCACTACTAGTAGCGTGGGGTTGTAAACAAACGCTACTGGTAAACTTCTATCTATAGGCATTTTCCTAGTAGTGCATGGGCTACTGTTCATCCACCGTCGGCCTCCTCCAGCCTCCACCTGCGACTGTTCATCCACGGGCTCCTGTTCATCTAGCCTCCACCACGCGCTACTCCATCGGCTACTGCTCAACCAACCCTCTCCATGGGGTCCTGTTCAACCACCCCTCCATGAGCTACTGTTCATCCAGCCCTCCACCGGCTATTGTTCAACCAGCCCTCCACGGGGTCTCCTATTCATCCAACCCTCCACGGGGTCCTATTCATCCAGCCCCAACCGGCTCGATTGGAGTCCTGTTCATCTAGAGGCAACACCACGGGGACCTGTTCATCCACACCCACCGGGAACTGTTCATCCAAACCCCCCAACAATGCTCACTGTTCATCAAGGGAAGGAGGCAGCAGGGTTCGATTGACTTTAGTTAGCAGCAGTAGCGAAGGAATCACTTGGGTTCAGTAACGTAGTGATAATCCCCAAGTGCAGGGAATCATTGTAGCAATTTCCAAAGGTGGAAGTGATAAGTATGGAGTCTCGAACCCACATGGAACTAAAGGTAAGATCAATATTCTCTCAAGCCATATCTGCCACTGATACGACTCTACGTAACACCGAACGTTTGCTTCCAACTAGAAACGAGAAACAAAACTACGTTGTGGGTATGAAGAGGATAACTTTGCATGATATCGGAGAGCTAAAATATAAAAGTAGGTGATTTTATCATAAAGTTATAATATATTACTAAATATTATAAATAGAGAGTGTGGAATAACGATGGGTTGGTGTGCGGAATTATCCTAGGAAATTGTTAACAAGACCGGTAATCACTATTGCAATTTCATAAGAGGGAGAGGCATAAGCTAACATACTTTCTATTCTTGGATCATATGCACTTATGATTGGAACTCTAGCAAGCATCGGCAACTACTGAAGATCACTAAGGTAAAACCAAACCATAGCATTAAAGCATCAAGTCCCCTTTATTCCCATACGACGTGACCCACTTATCCGTGTTTATGCTTCTCTCACTCAAGCAACACAGACAATAAGTAAACCATGGACATATTGCAACACCCTATAGCGGGAACCCCTCACGCTTGCGCGACACGGAGGGCACAATAGCCATTTGAAAACTTTGTACAGAAGTAATTTGCAAAAAAATTCATACCCATTTGACCTTCCAGTAAAAAATGTAAAATCCTGCACTACAGCCAAAGTTTCTGTTTTTGTTCTGCACATAGTAAACAAGCAATCTAATCATCCTAAAACCAAACCTTGGCACATTATGTTTATAATACAATGGATATATACAAGGGGATAATTATTTACAGAGAAACTTCCATGCAAAATTCTACATTGTTTCCGTGAGCATGAACACAAGTGCTCAAGGTCGACCCTCACTTCTTCAATGCATAACTTTCCAATCACTTCTCTTTTTGAAAAAACTTTTTTGGCATGAAAGGCAAGTATTTTTTTTTTGTATTTTCATTCTTTTAATTTTTTTTTGTATGTTTCACCCACAACTAAACAGAAACAAAAAGTAAAAACAAAATCTACTAAGTGAAGAAAGCAAACAAGCACACACGAGAATATCAATCCCACGCTATTGCTCCCGGGCAACGGCGCGAGAAAAGAGCTTGATAATCCCCAAGTGCAGGGAATCATTGTAGCAATTTCCAAAGGTGGAAGTGATAAGTATGGAGTATCGAACCCACAAGGAGCTAAAGGTAAGATCAATATTCTCTCAAACCCTATCTGCCACTGATACGACTCTACGTACACCGAACGTTTGCTTCCAACTAGAAACGAGAAATAAAACTACGTTGTGGGTATGAAGAGGATAACTTTGCATGATATCGGAGAGCTAAAATATAAAAGTAGGTGTTGTTATCATAAAGTTAGAATATATTACTAAATATTATAAATAGCGAGTGTGGAATAATGATGGGTCGGTGTGCGGAATTATCCTAGGCAATTAAGAACAGTAAAACTGAACCACTTTGCTACCCTCTCACGCCCTCTGCATTCTCGTCCGTTGGATCGAATGATCTGGTCGTCGTCGGCCATCCGATCGCTAACTGGCGGGTCTGTCATTGAGGGAAGCTGCTCCCGTAGAAAAATCTGAGCATCCTGGTTAATCGGGCCTAGCACCCGACTAAAGCCCATGAAGCATTCTCTATCGGAGGCACGATCCAGAGTCTCAACAGGAAAAAAAAACTATATGAGAGCCACACGCACCCAGCTATCCCAATGTGAGCGAGCGTGGGGAAACCTAAGGTACGCCGCCGCCGCCGCCGCGAGACCGTGCGACGTCGCTCTAGTTCAGGAGACGACATCGAAGGGGCAGCGATCCCTTTCCCTTCAATCCCCCTCGCTAGCCGCTGCTGATGAATCATGCCCCCTCCGCTTTGCAGCTTCCTCGCTCTGGTTGTAACACTCTGTTTTTATGCTCCAATCTCATTCCACCGAGGCATCATGGAAAGACTCGCTGCCTCTACTAGTGGCGGTGCCAGCGACCCTAGAACCCTAGGCGAGCCCACGAGCAGTCGCTCAAGATGAACAATGTTGTTCTTTAATCTGCAGGTGCACCCCCTCCCCCCTAAGGCCATGTTCGTTAGTTGGAGTTTGATTCCCCAAGTAGAATCAACACCCGCGGGGTTTCAATTTCTAATCCCTATATAATCTTCCTGTTGAAAATTTGTTCAGTTATGGGAGGGATAGAAGTGGATCTGAACAGTGGCAATGCTAACTGTAATCATCCATGGCTAGCAATTTGACAGTACTCCAAATAATCCATGACACCTCCAAGAAAGACAATTCTACACAACTGCGTACATAATCTTCCGGCCCGAAAAACATAAATCAGAAAGGTGAATATTGTGTACAGTCTGGGCTTTGCTACCCCTCCTCCCCATTAAAAATCATGATCTTTCTTTTTGTTTGTGTCCTACTGCCAATGTGTGCAATGTTCAATGTTGATTTGTGCTGCATTTTTTGCAAGAAAAGAATATGTTTCATCATGTCACCGGTCTGCATCTATAGGTGAAGTCAATGATATGGAGCACTTGGAACATGTGAGGTTGGCATGTCCTTGAGTGCAAGAGTTTAGCCACCAAGTTATGGTCTCTAACGATTAGTGGTATTTTTCTCAACTACTTCGATAAAAATCTAGGAAATATCACATATGTCGTTCGCTTACACATCTTTGTTCCTTTATATTTCCTATTCAATTAAATGTATTTATATGTTATTTGGAGAGTGTACGTAGAGGCTGTGTTGCAGTTTTTACCGATTAATGATCAGATATTTTCTCTGGAAATATCTTAGCCAACTATTTGAGGCATTGGCCTTTATTGAAGGTGCTATGGTGTTTTCTCTCTAGAGAGATCTCAGCCAACTATTTGCGACATTGGCCTTTATTGAAGGTGCCATGGTTTTTCTCCTTAAAAATATCTCAGCAAATTATTTCCGACATTGCCATTTATTGAAGGTGCCATGGTGTTTTCATGATCTTTGAACCTTGGAGAAACATATGTTGTCTTCGACTATTGCCAGGTGCATGCCTATTTCTACTATTTGATTATTACAATTACTAAATGTATCGCAATTGTTGTAAGATGAACTTTTTGAGAATATGGCACATATAGGAATTATGAAGTGTGTTTTGATGGATACATCAAAGGAAATAGCGATGTCTAATTTGTGCTGAATATTACTTTGTATTAGTTCATACCTAAGCATACCTTTTTATTTGTACAATAAGAAATTTGTAACTAATCAAACCACTTCATACTGAAGTTTCTTGTTGTCGGTATTGCTCCTGGATCAATTTGCTACCATTCAGTTGAGCAGTGTGTAGTCCTTTTGCTCTGATGAAGACACAAGTGTATAATTTTCTCTTATAAATCATATGTTTGCATTGTAACTAAGACTAAGACCATCATTAGTAAAATTGTTCCAAGATTGATGTTATGCGTGACCATACATTTATCATATAAGTTGCATTGGATAATTAAAATATGTTTACCCCTCCAAGATTTTTTGTTTCACTGTATCACATAGTTGATCAAGTTAAGCCTGTGGTTTTGGTCCCTCATCCCTGCAGCATGAGTGAAGCTCTAGCTCAAATCTTCCTCCAGCAGCGATGGGAAAATTTATGCATTCATGGTCATATCAGTACTTTTGGTAGAAAGATGAACAGTACAACTTTTTGTCACCGTTAGTGCTTCATGCTGTGAGTGAAATTATATTGTTGATTTGCTACAAAAAAATGTCATTCCAATAAATTTGACAGAGAGGGCGGGAATTTTCCTATGCAAACTGTACTTAAAGTCCCGTTTTATTGCTACTTGGTAATATATCCAATACGTATCCAATTTGTCCAACCATGCTGTCGTGTCACAGTGAAATACTACTACAGCTTGATGTGCTCAAAGCCTCAAACTAGAAATATATCAAAAATAAAAAACTATGTGAGTGAAAATGCACTCACTCTGATAGGAGCCATTTTGATCAATATATTTATCATATATGTTATTAGTGCAATTGCAATTATAACAAAGCTTCCTAATGTCAAAGGTTTGTCGGAGAGATAATGGTCTCCGCACTATTGCACTATAGCTCACAATGTATGACACATTATTCATTTTGTGCTACAAACTATTTCTCTAAATACTGACTATGTTGCTTCCATGCTTCCTTGCACTTGCTTTCTTTTTTTGCCTAATGGTTAAGGAGATTGTTTTTTACTTTTGTCTAATGGTTACTTTACCACTCATTCCTTGGCCTCCTGTAGAAATATGTGTTGTCCTCTCTTTACCATTGGCTCCTTGGAAGCACTATGTTGCTAGCACCATGCATCCCGTGACAGCAATGAAAAACCTATTGCCTAAGCAGATGGGCGCGCAAATAAGGTACTGTTAAAAATCACATCCTTGTCTTCATCATCTATTGATTATTTCCAATCTAAAGATAGAGAACAACTTCTGTGGCAGCATGTGAGAGGCTAAATAAGGAGAGATAGTCCCCTCAGAAAATTTACTTTGCTTTGAAAAAGACAAAGAGTAAAACTTATATTCTAAATCTACGTTTGTTTTGCACTAAGCTAATAACCAGCATTAGTGATTTCGTTCTAGGATCCATGCCATTAATTCATGCACATACATTTGTCCCCATGTTATTGATACTTAATATATCCCGCCTCCAAGTTTTACTGTAGACACATTGCCACATTTTGTACAATATGCATAAGCTTCTTATGTGTAGTATGTTTTAACATGTCCGTTCATGTCCATGCCTTTTTAAAAGTAGACCGAAAGTCATATTTCTAACACTCCCCAAGAGATTGTCGTGTTGATTCTTTGATAACTTTCACACGCGGGCATATTATATATGTAATATAGGGATGGATCTCTGAGTTGTTTCTACCTTTTTTTAGCAAACTCAGTTGTTTCTGTTGTATGTGGAAGATCTGTGCATGTGCTATATAACTTGTGTTGTTGCGTTTTCTTAGTGCATTGGCAATATGCGCACCTTCTTATGGCCCAATCTATGAACATCGCTTCATTATGTTGATGCCATGCCAAAGAATGTTTAATGTACATGCAGTCTTAGAAAAGCAAAACGATAACTAGGCCGACTGTCAATCATAAATACGAAACACAATCTGGATCAAACTGACTTATCAGTTATAAGAATATACAAGTTTCCATAGTTGTGACTATTTTTGGAAATTCTAATTATTCTATCGACAAAATGAACGGGCGCAGCAACGCGCGCCATCAAGGATCTAGTTGTTAACAAGACCGGTAATCACTATTGCAATTTCATAAGAGGGAGAGGCATAAGCTAACATACTTTCTCTTCTTGGATCATATGCACTTATGATTGGAACTCTAATAAGCATCTGCAAGTACTAAAGATCATTAAGGTAAAACCCAACCATAGCATTAAAGCATCAAGTCCCCTTTATTCCCATACGCCGTGACCCACTTATCCGTGTTTATGCTTCTGTCACTCAAGGAACACAGACAATAAGTAAACCATAGACATATTGCAACGACCTACAGCGGGAATCCCTCACGCTTGCGCGACATGGAGGGTACAATAGGACAGCAACACAATAAAACATACCACTCATACCAATCTAGATCATCAATCAATCCAAAGAAAAAGGATATCTACTCAAAACATCATAGGATGGCAACACATCATTGGATCATAATATGTGGCATAAAGCACCATGTTCAAGTAGGGATTATAGCGGGGTGCGGGAGAGTGGACCGCGTAAAATAGATGAGGATGGTGATTATGATGGTGATGTTGATGAAGACGATCACCGCAATGATGATTCCCCTCCCGATGGCGCTCCAGCGCCACCGAGAGAGAGAAGGAGAGGTTCTCCCCCTTGTGCTTCCTCCTCCATGGCCTCCCCCCTGGATGGGGAGAGGTTCCCCTCTGGTCCTTAGCCTTCATGGCGATGATGGCCCCTCCGAGATCCTTCCTCATGGCCTCCGGCGATGATGGTCCCCTCCGGCAGGGTGCCAGAGAGGGCCTAGATTGATTTCTCGTGGCTACAAAGTCTTGCGGCGGTGGAACTTCCGATCTAGGTTATTTCTCGAAGGTTTCTGTATTTATAGGAGGAGTTGGCGTTGATTTCATGTCAGGGGGGCTCGGGGAGTCCACGAGATACGGGGGCACGCCCCAGGGTGGTGGGCGCCCCCCACCCTCATGGGACCCATGGGACTCCCCTCCGGTAGATTTTTGTTCCAGTATTTTTTATATTTCCCAGAAAAATTCTCTGTTGATTTTCATCGCGTTCCGAGAACTTTTATTTCTGCACAAAAACAACACCACGGTAGTTCTGCTGAAAACAACGTCAGTCCGGGTTAGTTATAATCAAATCATACCAAAATCATATAAAAGTATTGTAAACATGGCATGAATACTTCATAAATTATAGATATGTTGGAGACGTATCACGTAGTTAGTGCAATCGCTCGGGTCAGCTAGAGCCCAACGCCTCGCTCGAGTTTTGTTAGAGCCCAACGCCTCACACCCATGCACGTACGGTACGAGAAAAACGCGTATTGCTCGGCCCCCGACCACCCACCCTAACCGAGAACTCCCTGATATTTTCCTCGCCTCGCTTCTACCACGGTTTTTTCCGTCATGGATGGCCCAAACAATGTCACGCAGCTGCATCTCCGGCCCACCCAGGACGAAAAGCCCATTTTCTGTCATAATTTTTCTTCATAGAAGTAGGAGCCCATCACATCTATGATGATACCGTGTTTTGTCACAATTATCATCATAGAAGTGTCATAAGTATGACATTTTTTTTCATTCGGACCAAAATGTCACAGATGTGTCTTTTTTTGTAGTGCATATGGTTGTCGCTTTACTGTATGAAATACAAATGCTATGTAATTGCTTTACTTTATCACTAAGCGGTAGCGATAGTCGTAGAAGCAATGGTTGGCGAGACGACCATGATGCTATGAAGGAGATCAAGGTGTCAAGCCGGTGACAATGGAGATCATGACGATGCTTCGATGATGGAGATCAAAAGCACAACATGATGATGGCCATATCATGTGACATATTTTGATTGCATATGATGTTTATCTTTATGCATCTTATTTTGCCTAGTACGGTGTTAACATTATAAGATGATCCCTTACTAATTTCAAGGTATAAGTGTTCTCCCCGAGTATGCACCATTGCGAAAGTTCTTCGTGCTGAGACACCACGTGATGATCGGGTGTGATAAGCTCTACGTTCAAATACAACGGGTGCAAGCCAGATTTGCACACACGGAATACTCGGGTTAAACTTGACGAGCCTAGCATATACAGATATGGCCTCGGATCACTGGAGACCGAAAGGTCGAACATGAATCATATAGTAGATATGATGAACATAGAGATGTTCACCATTGATGACTACTCCATCTCACTTGATGATCGGACATGGTTTAGTTGATTTGGATTAGGTATCATTTAGATGACTTGAGGGATGTCAATCTAAGTGGGAGTTCTTAAGTAATATGATTAATTGAACTTTAATTTATCATGAACTTAGTCCTGATAGTATTTGCAAATTATGTTGTAGATCAATAGCTCGTGTCATAGCTCCCCTATATTTTTTGATATGTTCCTATATAAAACCAAGTTGAAAGATGCTAGTAGCAATGATGCGGACTGGGTCCATGGTCTGAGGTTTATCCTCATTGTTGCACAGAAGAATTATGTCCTTGATGCACCTCTAGGTGACAGACCTATTGCAGGAGTAGATGCAGACATTATGAATGTTAGGCTAGCTCAATATGATGACTACTTGATAGTTTAGTGCACCATGCTTTATGTCTTAGAACTGGGACTTCAAAAACGTTTTGAACGCCACGGAGCATATGAGATGTTCCAAGAGCTGAAATTGGTATTTCAGACTCATGCTCGTGTCAAGAGGTATGAGAACTCTGACAAGTACTTCGCCTAAAAGATGGAGGAGAATAGCTCAGCTAGTGAGCATGTGCTCAGGATGTCTGGGTACTACAATCACTTGAATCAAGTGGGAGTTAATCTTCCAGATAAGATAGTGATTGACAGAGTTCTCTAGTCACCATCACCAAGTTACTGGAACTTCGTGATGAACTATAATATGCAAGGGATGATGAAAGCGATTCCCGAGCTCTTCGCGATGCTGAAATTGACGAAGGTAGAAATCAAGAAAAAACGTCAAGTGTTGATGATTAAACAAGACCACTAGTTTCAAGAAAAGGGCAAAGGGAAAGAAAGGGAACTTCAAGAATAATGGCCAGCAAGTTGTCACTCCCGTGAAGAAGCCCAAAGACTGGACCTAAGCCTGAAACTGAGTGCTTCTACTGCAAAGGAAATGGTCACTGGAAGCGGAACTATCCCAAATATTTGGTGGATAAGAAGGATGGAAAAGTGAACAAAGGTATATTTGATATACATGTTATTGATGTGTACCTTACTAGTGCTCGTAGTAGCCGCTGGGTCTTTGATACTTGTTCGGTTGCTAAGATTAGTAACTCGAAATAGGAGTTGCAGAATAAATAGAGACTAGTTGAGGGTGAAGTGACGATGTATGTTGGAAGTGGTTCCAAGATTGATATGATCATCATTGCCAACTCCCTATATTTTCGGGATTATTGTTGAACCTAAATAAATGTTATTTGGTGTTTTTGTTGAGCATGAATATGATTAGATCATGTTTATTGCAATACGATTATTCATTTAAGACAGAGAATAATCGTTATTCTGTTTACATGAAAAAAACCTTCTATGGTCATACACCCAATGTTAATGGTTTACTGAATCTCGATCGTAGTGATACACATATTCGTAGTATTGATGCCAAAAGATGCAAAGTTGATAATGATAGTGCAACTTATTTGTGGCACTCCGATTTGAGTCATATCAGTGTAAAGCGCATGAAGAAACTGCATAAAGATGGACTTTTAGAATGACTTGATCATGAATCATTTGATACTTGCGAATCGTGCCTTATGGGCAAGATGACTAAAACTCCGTTCTCCAGAACAATGGAACGAACTAATGACTTATTGGAAATAATACATACTGATATATGCGGTCCGATGAGTGTTGAGGCTCGTGGTGGGTATCGTTATTTCCTGACCTTCACAGATGATTTGAGCAGATATGGGTATATCTACTTAATGAAACACAAGGCTGAAACATTTGAAAAGTTCAAAGAATTTCGGGGTGAAGTGGAGAATCATCGTAACAAGAAAATAAAGTTTCTACATTTTGATCATGGAGGAGAATATTAGAGTTATGAGTTTGGCCTTCATTTAAAACAATGTGGAATAGTTTCACAGTTCACGCCACCTAGAACACCACAGCGTAATGGTGTGTCCGAAAATCATAACCGCACTTTATTAGATATGGCGATCTATGATGTCTGTTACTGATTTACCACTATCATTTTGGGGATATGCATTAGAGACAGCTGCATTCACGTTAAATAGGGCATCGTCAAAAACTGTTGATACGACACCGTATGAACTGTGGTTTTGCAACAAACCTAAGCTGTCGTTTCTTAAAGTTTGGGGATGTGATGCTTATGTCAAAAGGCTTCAGCCTGATAAGCTTGAACCCAAATCGGAGAAGTGCGTCTTCATAGGATACCCTGAGGAAACAATTGGGTACAGCTTATACAAGAAGTCTGAAGCCAAGAACGGAACCTTTCTAGAGAAGGAGTTTCTCTCGAAAGAAGTGAGTGGGAGGAAAGTAGAACTTGATGAGGTTATTGTACCTACTCTCAATTTGGAAAGTAGCTCATGTGAGAAATCTATTCCCATGATGCCTACACCAACTGGAGAGGCAGCTAATGATAATGATCATGAAACTTCAGATTAAGTTGCTACAGAACCTCGTAGGTCAAACAGAGCATGATCCGCACCAGGGTAGTATGGTAATCCTGTTCTGAAGGTCATGTTACTTGACCATGACGAACCTACGAACTATGAATAAGCTAGGATGAGCCCAAATTCCGATAGATGGCTTGAGGCCATGAAATCTGAGATATGATCCATGTATGAGAACAAAGTGTGGACTTTGGTGGACTTGCCCGATGATCGGCAAGCCATTGAGAATAAATGGATCTTCAAGAGGAAGACAGATATTGATGGTAGTGTTACTATCTACAAAGCTCATCTAGTCGCAAAAGGGTTTTCGACAAGTTCAAGGTGTTGATTACAATGAGATTTTCTCAACCGTGGCGATGCTTGAGTCCGTCTGAATCATGTTAGCAATTGCCATATTTTATAAAATCTGGCATATGGATGTCAAAATTGCATTCCTTACTGGATTTATTAAAGAAGTGTTGTATATGATGCAACCAGAAGGTTTTGTCAATCCTAAAGCTGCTAACAAAGTGTGCAAGCTCCAGCGATCCATCTGTGGACTGGTGTAAGCATCTCGGAGTTGGAATATACGCTTTGATGAGTTGATCAAAGCATATAGTTTTATACAGACTTTCGGATAAGCCTGTATTTCCAAGAAAGTGAGTGGGAGCACTACAACATTTCTGATAAGTATATGTGAACGACATATTATTGATTGCAAATGATGTAGAATTTTTCTGGAAAGCATAAAGGAGTATTTGAAAGGAGTTTTTCAAAGAAAGACCTCGATGAAGCTACTTATATATTGGGCAACAATATCTATAGAGATAGATCAAGATGCTTGATAAAACTTTCGATGAGTACATATGTTGATAAGTTTTTGAAGGATTTCAAAATGGATCAGTCAAAGAAGGAGTTCTTGCCCGAGTTGTAAGGTATGAAGTTGAGTAAGACTCAAAGCCCGAGCATGGCAGAAGATAGAGAGATAATGAAAGTCATTACCTATGCCTCAGTCATAGGTTTTATAAAGTATGCCATGCTGTGTACCAGAACTGTTGTGTGCCTTGCCATGAGCTTGGCAAGGGGGTACAATAGTGATCCATGAGTAGATCACTAGATAGTGGTCAAAATTATCCTTAGAGGACTAAGGAAATATTTCTCGGTTATGGAGGTAATAAAGGGTTCGTTTTAAAGGGTTACAACAATGCAAGCTTTAATACTAATCTAGATGACACTGAGTCTCAGCCTGGATACATATTGAAAGTGGGAGCAATTAGCTAGAGTAGCACCATGCAGAGCATTGTAGACATAGAAAATTTGCAAAATACATATGACTCTAAATGTGGCAGACCCGTTGACTAAACTTCTCTCACAAGCAAAACATGATCATACTTTAGTACTCTTTGGGTGTTAATCACATAGCGATGTGAACTAGATTATTGACTCTAGTAAACCCTTTGGGTGTTGGTCACATGGCGATGTGAACTTTCAGTATTAATCACATAAAGATGTGAACTATTGGTGTTAAATCACATGCCGATGTGAACTAGATTATTGACTCTAGTTCAAGTGGGAGACTGAAGGAAATATGCTCTAGAGCAAATAATAAAGTTGTTATTTAATATTTCGTTATATCATGATAAATGTTTATTATTCATGCCAGAATTGTATTAACCGGAAACTTGATACATGTGGGAATACATAGACAAAACACTGTGTCCCTAGTATGCCTCTACTTGACTAGCTCGTTGATCAAAGATGGTTATGTTTCATGGCCATGGACATGTGTTGTCATTTGATAAATGAGATCACATCATTAGGAGAATGATGTGATGGACAAGACCCATCCATTAGCTTAGCATAATGATCGTTCAGTTTTATTGCTACTGCTTTCTTCGTGTCAAATATAAATTCCTCCGACTATGAGATTATACAACTCCCGGATACCGGAGGAATGCCTTTTGTGCTATCAAACATCACAACATAACTGGGTGATTACAAATATGCTCTATAGGTATCTCAGAAGGTGTTTGTTGGGTTGGCATAGATCAAGATTAGGATTTGTGACTCCGAGTATCGGAGAGGTATCTCTGGGCCCTCTTGGTAATGCACATCATACGAAGCCTTGCAAACAATGTGACTAATGAGTTAGTTACGTGAGGATGCACTACGGAACGTGTAAAGAGACTTGCCGGTAATGAGATTGAACTAGGTATGAAGATACCGATGATTGAATCTCGGGCAAGTAACATACCGATGACAAAGGGAATACGTATGTTGACATTGCGGTTCGACCAATAAAGATCTTCGTATAATATGTGGGAACCAATATGAGCATCCAGGTTCCGCTATTGGTTATTGACCGGATAGGTTTCTCGGTCATGTCTACATAGTTATCGACCCCGTAGGGTGCGCACGCTTAACGTTCGATGATGATATGTATTATATGAGTTGTGTGTTTCTGTGACCGAAGGTAGTTCAGAGTCCCATATGTGATCACGAACATGACTAGGAGTCTCGAAATGGTCGAGAGGTAAAGATTGATATATTGGAAGGTTATATCGGACACCAGAATGGTTTCGGATAGGTTCGGGTATTTTTTGGAGTACCGGGAGGTTACCGGAACCCCCCGGGGAATTGTTGGGCCAACATGGGCCATAGGAGAGAGGGGAGGCAGCCCAAGAGAGGTGGCCATGCCCCCTCACATGGGGAGCCCGAATTGGACTAGGGGAGAGGGCGCCCCCCCTTTCCTTCTCCTCTTCCCTCTCCCTTCCCCTTTTCCCCCTCCGTGTGAAGGAAAAAAAGAAGGGGGGTGAATCCTACTAGGAGTGGAGGCCTAGTAGGACTCCCCCCCTGCTTGACGTGCCCCTGGTGGCCGGCCTCCTCCCCTCCTCCTTTATATACGGGGGCGGGGGGCACCCCAAAGCACATCAATATTTTAGCCGTGTGCGGTGCCCCCCTCCACCGTTTACTCCTCCGGTCATATTATCGTAGTGCTTAGGCGAAGCCCTGCGCGGATCACTTCACTAACACCATCATCACACTTTCGTGCTGACGGAACTCGTCATCTCCTTCGTATCTCTACAGGGTTAAGAGTTCGAGGGACGTCATCGAGCTGAATGTGTGCAGAACTCGGAGGTGTCGTATGTTCGGTACTTGATCGGTTGATTCGAGAAGGCATTCAACTACATCAACCGCGTTAAGTTAATGATTTTGCTTTCGGTGTATGAGGGTACGTGGACACACTCTCCCCATCTCGTTGCTATGCATCTCCTAGATAGATCTTGCGTGAGCATAGGAAATTTTTGGAAATTGCATGCTACGTTTCCCAACAGTTTATTATTCATGCTACAATTGTATTGACCGGAAACTTAAATACATGTGTGGATACATAAACAAATACCGTGTCCCTAGTGAGCCTCTACTATACTAGCTCGTTGATCAAAACATGGTTAATATTTCCTAACTATAGACATGAGTTGTCAATTGATAATGGGATCACATCATTAGGAGAATGATGTGATGGACAAGACCCAACCGTTAGCATAGCATATGATCGTTTAGTTTATTGCTACTCCTTTCTTAATGTCAAATACATGTTTCTTCGACCATGAGATCATGCAACTCCCAGACTCCGAAGGAATGCCTTTTGTGCCATCAAACATCAGAACGTAACTGGGTGATCATAAAGGTGCTCTACATGTATCGCCGAAGGTGTCTGTCGATTTGGCATGGATTGAGACTAGGATTGTCACTCCGTATGATGGAGAGGTATCTCTGGGCCCTCTCAGTAATACAGTGATACGTCTCCAACGTATCTATAATTTTTTATTGTTCCATGCTATTACATTGTCTGTTTTGGATGTTTTATATGCATTAATATGCTATTTTATATTATTTTTGGGACCAACCAGTGCTAGTTCTTGTTTTTTCATTGTCTTTGAGTTTTGCAGAAAAGGAATACCAAACGGATTCCAAATGGAATGAAACATTCGCGATGATTTTTCTTGGACCAAAAGACAACCAGGAGACTTGGAGATGAAGTCGGAGGAGCCATGAGGCGGCCACAAGGACGAAGGGCGCGCCCCGCCCCCACCCTTGTTGGCCCCTCGTGACCCTCCTGGCCTAATTCTTTCGCCTATATATTCCCATATATGCCCAAACCAACAGGGGCATCCACGAAACACTTTTCCGCTGCCGCAACCTTGTGTACCCGTGAGATCCCATATAGGGGCCTTTTGTAGTATCAAAAGTATGTCTAGAGGGGGGGTGATAAGACTACTTGACCAAATAAAAACTTAACCTTTTCCCAATTTTAGTACTTGGTAGATTTTAACAACTTGGCACAAGTCAAGAAATCTTAACACAATTCAAGCAAGCATGCAAAGAGTATATAAGCAGCGGAAAGTAAAGCATGCAACTTGCAAGAATGTAAAGGGAAGGGTTTGGAGAGTATAAACACAATAGGAGTCACGTATGTTTTTGGCGTGGTTCCGATAGGTGGTGTTATCGTACATCCACGTTGATGGAGACTTCAACCCACGAAGGGTAACGGCTACGCGAGTCCATGGAGGGCTCCACCCACGAAGGGTCCACGAAGAAGCAACCTTGTCTATCCCAACATGGCCATCGCCCATGAATGACTTGCCTCACTAGGGTAGATCTTCACGAAGTAGGCGATCTCCTTGCCCTTACAAACTCCTTGGTTCACTCCACAATCTTGTTGGAGGCTCCCAAGTGACACCTAACAAATCTAGGAGGCACCACTCTCCAAAAGGTAATGGATGGTGTGTTGATGATAAACTCCTTGATCTTGTGCTTCAAATAATAGTCTCCCCAACACTCAACTCACTCTCATAGGATTGGATTTGGTGGAAAGATGATTTGAGTGGAAAGCAACTTGGGGAAGGCAAGAGATCAAGATTCATATGGTAGGAATGGAATGTCTTGGTCTCAACACATGAGTATGTGGCTCTCTCTCAGAAAATGGGTAGTGGAAGTGTAGGCACAATCTGATGGCTTCCCTCATGAATGAGGAGAGGGTGGAGGGGTATATACAGCCTCCACACTAAAAGATCGAGGATGTCGCCTAGAGGGGGTGAATAGGCGCTTTAAAATAATTACGGTTTAGGCTTGAACAAATGCGGAATAAACCTAGCGGTTAATTTGTCAAGCACAAAACCTACAACAATTAGGCTCATCTATGTGCACCAACAACTTATGCTAAGCAAGATAAGCAACTATGTGATAGCAAGATATATGACAAAGAACAATATGGCTATCACAAAGTAAAGTGCATAAGTAAAGGGGCTCGGGTAAGAGATAACCGAGGCACGCGGAGACGACGATGTATCCCGAAGTTCACACCCTTGCGGATGCTAATCTCCGTTTGGAGAGGTGTGGAGGCACAATGCTCCCCAAGAAGCCACTAGGGCCACCGTATTCTCCTCACTCCCTCGCACAATGCAAGATGCCGTGATTCCACTAAGGGACCCTTGAGGGCGGTCACCGAACCCGTACAAATGGAGACCCTTTGAGGAGGTCACCGAACCCGTACACTTTGGCAACCCTTGGGGGCGGTCACCGGTACCCGTCAAATTGCTCGGGGCGATCTCCACAACCTAATTGGAGACCCCGACGCTTGCCCGGAGCTTTACACCACAATGATTGAGCTCCGAACACTACCAACCGTCTAGGGCACCAAGGCACCCAAGAGGAACAAGCTCTAGGGTGCCCAAACACCCAAGAGTAATAAGCTTCTCAAACTTCACTTCCACGTATCACCGTGGAGAACTCAAACCGATGCACCAAATGCAATGGCAAGGGCACACGGAGTGCCCAAGTCCTTCTCTCCCAAATCCCACCAAAGCAACTAATGCTAGGGAGGAAAATGAGAGGAAGAACGAAAGAAGAACACTAAGAACTCCAAGATCTAGATCCAAGGGGTTCCCCTCACTTAGAGGAGAAAGTGATTGGTGGAAACGTGGATCTAGATCTCCTCTCTCTTTTCCCTCAAGAACTAGCAAGAATCCATGGAGGGATTGAGAGTTAGCAAGCTCGAAGAAGGTCAACAATGGGGGAAGAACACGAGCTCAAAGGATTAGGTTCATTGGGGAAGAAGACCCCCTTTTATAGGACCTCCCGAATCCAACCGTTATGTTCTCAGGTCGTGCACAAGCGGTACTACCGCTTGGAGGAGCGGTACTACCGCTTAGCACGGCCAAAACAGCCCAAACGAGAGAGAAAACACGAGATTTTAGTCCGGAGCGGTACTACCGCTTAGGAGCCACGGTAGTGCTGCTCTGGAGCGGTACTACCGCTTAGGAGCAGCGGTACTACCGCTCTGGAGCGGTAGTAAAAAATTACATCCGCTCTAGTCGCGGTAGTACCGCTGCAGCCTTTACCAAAACAGCCACAACTTTTGCAAACGGACTCTGAATTCAACGAAACCAAGTTTGTTGGAAAGCTAACGACATGGGCTAACACAATATTGATAGAAATATCAAGAGTAAGCAAATGAGAAAAGTCCCATAAAAATGGTGAGAACCCTTCATCGGATAAGACCGGTAAAACCTCCAACACCAAAAACATCATAGAAGATGCATGCGAACTCCGTTTTCGATGAACTCAAGCTTGTCATCAAGATGACCATAATCTATAAGACTCACAAAGATAACCAAACAAGAACCAAGAAACATGATGCAAGGATGCAATGGTTTGAGCTCTCTACTAACGATACGATCAAGCTACCAACTTGAGATCCCCCTTGATAGTACGACAAACAATCCTATAACTCGGTCTCCCAACTACCACCACAAGACCGGTAAAATAGAAAACCTATCAAGGGAAAACCTTTGCCTTGCACATGGTCCACTTGAGCTAGATGAAGACGATCTTGACACCCTCAAGTTGGACCACCTTTCTTGATTGCGTTGGCTCGATGAAGACTAGATGATTGCTCCCCCATAGTTCACTATGGGTGAGCCACTCTTCGGCACATCTTCACAAGTCCATTGACACCACAATGGATGGCAAGATTCAAGCACTTTATCTCTTCGTGATGCTCCACTTGAACTTGCACACGGCAATCTTGATGACGATCACCACTTGATGTCATCCTTTCCATGGGTTGTATGATATCTTCCTCTTGACGCAAGCCCATGGATACGTACCTAACCCCACATACAACTCTCACATAGACCATGTGTTAGTACATGAAGTGTAATGGACAATGCTTACCATACCATGGGATCACTTGATCTCTCTCGGTACATCTTCTACGCTTTGTGAGTTGATCAACTTGATTCACTCTTGAATTAGTCTTGATCAACCTTGAATCTTGGCAACTCTCTTCATTTGGATGATGTCTTGAAGGTAAACATGAATGATCACACAACCTTCTTCTTCAAGACATGCTTGCAATAAGCTCAACACTCGCATGACTAATCTTTGGATAATTCCTTAATAGCACCTTGGTCAACTCAAAAACTCGATGAAACCAACACATGGACTTCAAGAAAAACCTATGGACAAATCCTTCAAATACAACTCAAAACAACCATTAGTCCATAGAGATTGTTATCAATTACCAAAACCAAACATGGGGGCACCGCATGTTCTTTCACACACAAAATCTAACCGTTACACACATTATACCAAACTCGGTGGGACCAAATCAGAAAACTCAGTCAGACCGATTCCGTACATATGTGACCGTTAGGCAATTTTGGTGGGACCAACATGTCATCTCAGTGGGACCGATATCATTAGGTTTAGGGCATAACATAATCTCGGTTGGACCGATTACTCAAACTCGGTTGGATCGACTTTGGTGATAAGAAAATAGAGAGTTGGTGAGGCAAACTTGGTGGGACCGATTCGCTCGTCTCGGTGGGACCGAAGCGTTACGAAAAGGAAACAGGGAGTTTGCATTGCAGACTCGGTGGGACCAATTTCTCATTTCAGTTAGACCGAAATGTTACAAAGGGAAACAGAGAGTTTGCAACCCCATCTTGGTGAGACCGAAATCCCTATCGGTGAGACCGAAAAGACTAGGGTTTCTGGCAGTGGCTATGTCAAAAGTACTCGGTGGCGCCGGATGGATCAAATAGGTGGGGCCGAGTTTGACTTTTGGTTTTGGACAAATGTGGATATGAGAAAGTTGTTGAGGGCGCATATCACTAAACATTTTGAGCAAGCAAGCCATTAAGCAACACCTCATCCCCTTTTAATAGTATTGGCTTTCCTATAGACTCAATGTGATCTTGGATCACTAAAATACAAAATGTAGAGTCTTGGACTTTAGAGATTGAGCCAATCTTTTGTCCTTAGCATTTTGAGGGGTCCACATTCCTTATCCATGCCATGCCAACCATTGAACATTCCTGAAAAATTTATCTTGTAATGGCATTAGTTCAATGAGCTATATGTTGTTAATCATTACCAAAACCACCTAGGGATAGTTGCACTTTCACCTTTTCCGGTGTCTTGCTGGAGGGGGATTCGACCACAGAGGGCTTCTACATCAACTCTATTGCCGTTTTGATGAAGCGTGAGTAGTTTACCACAAACCTACGGGTCCATAACTAGTAGCTAGATGGCTTCTTCTCTCTCTTTGATTCTCAATACCATGTTCTCCTCGATGTTCTTGGAGATCTATTCGATGTAATACTTTTTTGCGGTGTGTTTGCCAAGATCAGATGAATTGTGGATTTATGATCAGCTTATCTATTAATATTATTTGAATCTTCTCTAAATTCTTATATGCATGATTTGATATCTTTGTAATTCTCTTCGAACTATCGGTTTGGTTTGGCCAACTAGATTGGTTTTTCTTACAATGGAGAAGTGCTTAGCTTTGGGTTTAATCTTGCGGTGTCCTTTCCCAGTGACAGTAGGGGCAACAAGGCACGTATTGTATTGTTGCCATCAAGGATAAAAATATGGGGTTTTCATCATATTGCTTTTTTTAAGGGGCAAAGCACCAATTTTAAAAGGAAAAAAAGAGGTACACTCACAACATGCATGTCGCGGTCGCATTGCACCCTCACACGGTCGGTCCTGCACACGGCTCACGCAAACAGAACGCGCTTCAGATTGCCTCTTCACTGACACGTGGGATTGCACTTGGAGAAACTGACCATGCGCCAAACTATGCATAGTGCTATGCGTCTCTCAGGATTGGTATTCATGAGGTGATGTAGAGATGACTCCAAGGACGAAAGCTTCTGTAGATGTAGCTGGAGCTGGTGGAGTGGCTGCTGGAGCTGGTGGCACTAAAGTTGTGCTGCTGGTGCAGATGTAGTAGTTCTTGTATCTGGAATAGGCACTGCAGCAGACCTCTGACTTCTGGGCACTCTAGCGAAGGCATCTGTAGTAGACTTGCCCGTCTTCTCCTCCACTTCCTCCTGAAGTTGCTCAATCACTGACTGAATCTCATTTACCTTGACATCAAGATCATATAATTTCTGCTCAATGATCCTCTCCAGGCTCTCCTGGTTTTGAGTCAGGGTGGCCAAGCCCTTCTCAATCCTCAAGGTGGATTGAATCAGATATCCAACCTGATCTTGCTTGCTCTTCAAGAACACTTGAGATGCCTCTTCAGTTGTTGTCATCTTTGCAGCTTTCTCTGTCCTTGCCTTCTCTCTCTTCTCTTGTGCTTGCACTGAGGATGGATCTTTCTCAGTCATGACAACAATCTTATCCTCAAAATCTGGCCTGAGGGGTAAATGCTCCTTGTCCAACAGATATGTGCGTGTGCCCATCTTGGAGTTGATGAGCACCTGAATTTGTGGAGCATACCCACAAGACATCTTCTGATCTGCAACTACCCTCTTGATTGTTTCTACAATCAGACTCATCACTTTGAACTTTTGAGGGACATCAAATATATGCAGCAAGTTGATGGAGTGTCCTCTTATCATTCTGTGATCTCCAGATTTTGGCAACAGAGTGTGCGTCAAAATGGTATTGATAGTAGGTGACCCTGACAGCAAGTGCTACACTGAGCCAAACTTCTGAGTCTCCAGGTCTGCATCAAGAATCTCCTTGTACATGCTAGCCATTGAGTTATGATCCTTCTTCTTCTTGGAATAGACATCCAAGTCATCTTCATGAGCTTCTGGGGCATTGATCAATCTAGCCCACTCATCAGCTGTAGACTGGTACCTTGTACCCTCTAACATCCATACAATTCTGCCATCTGGATAGAAATGTGCAGTAGAGTATAATTGCATGATCAGCTCATCATTCCACTTTATGAGCTTATGGCCAACAAACTTGTCAACTTCACAGGTCTAGTCAACCCATCTCATGTCACACACTATGGGCTTCTTGTCAAGCAAGATTGTCTCATAGAAATCTTGTTGTTCCTTTGTATGGAACCTGTAATCCACTGTAGTTCTCCTCCTGACAGCATATGGGTCAGCCTTTCTCCACTGTCTCAGTCTTGCATCCTTCCTGATCCGCATATCCTCAGCAACAGGATGTGCATCATTATGGTCTGGAATCTTAGGCTTTAGCTTCCTTAGCACTTGGGCTTCAACTTCCTCTTCTTCAACTTCAGGCACTCAGGCCTTGTTCTTCTCCTCGGCAGGTATGTTCCTGGTACTCCTCTTGGGTGCAGTCTTTGGAACTGGAGCAACAACTTTGGGAGCAGTTTTGGGCTTAGCAGCAACCCCTGACTTAATAGCATCTCCCATGAGCTTATGTGCCTTAGGTGTTGGAGCAGCATCCTCTTCTTCCTCATTACCAGATCTCACCATCATGGAGGGTTTGCCAATGATCCTGGCAGTGGTCTTCTTCACCCTCTCTTTCCTCTTTTTCCCATCTGCAGCAGCCTCTTTAGGTTCAGATCCCAAAGTTTCTTGAGTGGAGGCTCTGGACTTAGACATAGGAACTCTTTTTGCTGGTGCCTTTCTGGTCATGCCTGGTTTAGTTGATGCAGTAGTGCCAAACTCTTTCTTCACCACCTTCTTCTTGGAAGTGACCTCATCCTTAGTTGCAACATAGTCTTTGTCCTTTGAATCAGAAGTTCTCTTCTTCCTTGCTCTAGTAGCTGCCTCTGGCAAGTTAGTGGTGTGCTCCTGCTGCCCTCATCATAGCTGCTAGAGGGACTAGTGCCCTCACTCAACTGCTCTTGCTGTTCAGACTTGTTCTGGATATCACTCTGGTCAGACATCTTGCAGGCAAACTGTCAGCAGACCCTGTGAATAGGTTGTAGATTAGGTAGAGTAGATGAGCATCACAAAGTACAGAGGTTTTGCTAAACAAATTGAGTCAACAACTTAGTTTTAGTTCTCTATAGAAGTGATCTCGGAGCTACCGAATTGTCAAACTCGGTGATATCGAAGCAACACTTGGAACCTAAACTTGTGAAGTCGGTTGGGCCGAGTCACAGTTCGGTGGCACTGAGATTGCTAGGGTTTCACAGAAACCTGAACTCGGCACACTGATTTGCACGTTTCAGTCAGACCAAAAAGCGCATGTGCAATGGCCTAAGCCGAATCGGTGAGACCGATTTCTACATTTCGGTCGGTCCGAGATGAGTTCTCCGGAGAGCTAACCCTAAAATTTTCGAATCAATATATACCTAAGGAAGATATAGCTAGATAGATTAATCTCATTCGTGGCAAGAAACAAGGCATTATCTTTGTGCTAGGAATCAGAGTGAAAATGACAGTAGAAGGGGTCGAACACGTACCCTAGAACGGCGATTGTTCGCTACGGCGGCGACGGCGGAGCAGATTCCGTCGACGGCGGCAGATTCCAATGGCGGGAGGTCGTTGGCGGCGAGAAGACGATCCAGAGACTCGAGGAGGTAGAGCAGGGCACACGCGGGCTGAGAGGATTTGAAGAAATTTCCAAAATCTCACCCTTGGGTATTTATATCCCGACCGTGTCGATGTGACCGAGTGGAACAACTCGGTGGCAGCGATTTTGCAGAATCGCAAGCGGTTGCTACAACTAGGTGTGACCGAAGTGTTCAAATCGGTTGCACCGAGATGAAAACCTAGACCAACTTAGTGAGCTTGGTTTGACCGAAATGGATTTCTCGGTCAGAACGAAATGCACAAAGAGGTTTTGGAAGTTTAAGTCTATGACGAATCGGGGACTCCGAGTGCTCCTCACACAGAGTGGTTCAAATCCGACTTGATCAAACTTTGTGATGTAGCATGAATAGAGTTTGAGATGAGAAAAGCATAGATAGCTAGAGAAGGTTCTTAGGCATTCTTGTCCATCCACTTGGCAAAATAAAAGAAAGCCAAACAACCAAAACAACAAGTGGATGTCCTCAAATGAATAAAATATGCAAACGACATGCTCACACAATAAAATGGCAAATGAAATGTGTGGCAAAGCATGCACAACCAATTCTAGTATCTATCAAACAATTGGCGATGACTAGGTCATCTATATATGAGTATATTGACTTAGGAGTCAAATGAGAACATTTGATCATAGGTCATACTCATCGTTTAAGCACAAGTGGGGTTACCAGTTTTACATAAAGCATTGTTGTGTTCACACCATGGGAGTTGCTTTAGCTCAATTCTTTAGAGTAAATCTCCCCCTAGATGTGAGATCCCCCCTAAGAGGGATGAACTAACCTTGGGTTTTGTCGATGATAACTTCATGTGGGTGTTGAAGATGTGGATGCTCAATGTTGTTGTGGACCATTTGGAGCAATCCATTTGAGTGAGTTACACTTTCAATACCTACACGGGTTAGTCCCACAAGGAACAAGCAAGGACATCCATAGACATAGAGTGATGCACACACAAGACGATATCCATGAAAGCATTAGGTTACCTTGTCCCTTGTCTTACCAACAAGAGAGGTTTGTGACTCCTTGAACTAGTGCAAGATGTGGAAGTTGATTGTACTTGTCCTTGCCGAAATGATGTGAGTGAAGAACATTGGTGGAGTCACCCTCAAGAACTCTCTAGTTCTTCTTCTTTGAGATCCACATCATCTTGATGGGAATCCTTGGGTTAGTAGTGGAACTTGATGAAGTAGAACTTGATGTAGTCCTGGGAACCCACTTGACCAAGGCCTTGGGAGCTTATTCAAATGCATCAATCTCCTCTTGAAGCTTGTCCTTGCCTTTTTGCTTGTGGTCTTATGGTGGAAGATCATCTTGAGATTGTGCCCCTTGGAAAGAAGTAGGATCATACTTCTCTTGTTGGGGAACAAACTTCGTCTTGGGATATTGATCTTCTTCCCATTCAACTCCATTGGCATTGAACTTTCGTTCAAAACCAACACCTTGATTCTTCTGGTGCCTTCCTTGCTTGCATACAATTTCTTCGAATTGCTTACTCCCGGCAAGACTTTTGTAGACACCCTTCTCTATAATTCCCTTCAATAAGATATTTTCTTGCTCAAGTGTAACTTGGCTAAGAGAATCATTAGTGGAATCAAGAGAACTACTAGAGGCAACAACATTGGATTTAGCATGATTATTGTTACTACTAGAAGAAGAATCTTTCTTACTCTTGTTACTAGACTTGACTTGTGGCATGTAAGTAGATAAGAGTAAACGCTTGGAAATGTAAGAAGAACTTTTCTTGCAAAGATCATCATTGATTGCCTTTAAGAACTCATGCTCTTGCTCAAGGTTGAGCTTTTCAAAGCGTAACTTCTCATGAGTCTTTAAAAGTTCTCGATGATCTTCCAAGGTAGTTTCATGAGCTAACTTAAGAGTGTTTAGTTCTTTAGTTAGGCGCTCAATATTCTCCTTATCATTGTCATTCATTTTATCTTGATTAGCATGATTAATTGATGCTTCATCATAGTATTCATCACTAGAGTTGTCAACAAGTAAATCATCATCAACTAACAAGTCATCTTCATCACTATGGAAATGAACATACTTGGGGTGTGATACCTTTGGGCCTTTAGCCATGAATCATCTTCCAATTCCTTCATTTGGTGAGTCAAATATATCGTAGGAGTTGGTTGACACAAGTGCTAGACCGACAACATCTTCATCTTGAGTATATTCGGAGTCGGAGTGATAGCTTCTCTCGGAGTGATGGTCGGAGTCGGAACCGGATACCCATTCACCAACATGAGCTTGATGTGTTTGCTTTGTGTAGCTCTTTGATGATTTGTTCTTCCTTTCAGAATCCTTGGTTCTCTGGGAGGTTCTTCATTCATAACGAGCATATCTACTCCTCCTCTCTCTTGGTGGTGATTCTTCTCTTATACTTCTCCTTTTGGGTGAATCTTCTATCCTTTTGTAAGGAGCCATACACTCATTGGAATAGTTTTCGGGTCTTCCACAATTGTAGCAATTACATTCACGACTCGAAGATCTTTTGTTATTGTAGGACCTTGACTTGGAGCTTCTTTCCTAGCCTCTACTCTTGTAGAACTTGTTGAAGTTTTTCACCATTAGGCTCAATTCCTCATTGAAGGTTTGTTTCTCACTTGATGATGTAGGAGCATCACATGAGGCTTTGTAAGCACCACTTGACTTGTTGTGAAGCTCTTCTTTATCCTTGAGTGACATCTCATGAGAAACAATTCTTCCAATGACTTCTGTTGACTTGAGATCTTTGTAATTGGGTATCATTTGGATCAATGTGCACACGGTATCATATTTTCCATCCAAGGCTCTTAGGATCTTCTTGATGATGAATTTGTCAGTCATCTCTTCACTTCTTAAGTCGGCAATCTCATTTGTGATGAGAACAAGCCTAGAGTACATTTCAGCGACACCTTCACCATCCTTCATTTTGAACTTGTCAAGTTAACTTTGAAGCACATCCAATTTGGATTCCTTGACGGAGTCGGTACCTTCGTGCATATCAATCAAAGTATCCCAAATTTCCTTTGCATTCTCAAGATGACTGATTTTTTTGAATTCTTTGGGGCACAATCCGTTGAAGAGGATATCACAAGCTTGAGCATTGTATTGCAGCATCTTCAACTCTTTCGTGGTTGCTTCATGTTTGGTTCTCTCCCAGCGAAGAATTCACCTTGCAAGCCAATACACACAATAGCCCAAACGGCGGGGTTATGTCCAAGAATATGCATTTTCATCTTATGCTTCCAACTAGCAAAATTAGTACCATCAAAGTAAGGACCTCTATGGTGGTAATTTCCCTCGCTAGACGCCATACTCTCCTAGGTTGTGAAACCAAGGCTATGATCACCAAAAGCTATGGAAATCAAGGCAAATGGAGACCAAAGCTCTAATACCAATTGTAGGATCGAAAGTATGTCTAGAGGGGGGTGACTAGACTACTTGACCAAATAAAAACTTAACCTTTTCCCAATTTTAGTTCTTGGCAGATTTTAACAACTTAGCACAAGTCAAGCAATCTTAACACAATTCAAGCAAGCATGCAAAGAGTATATAAGCAGCGGAAAGTAAAGCATGCAACTTGGAAGAATGTAAAGGGAAGGGTTTGGAGAGTGAAAATGCAATAGGGGACACAGGTGTTTTTGGCATGGTTCCGATAGGTGGTGCTATCGTACATCCACGTTGATGGAGACTTCAATCCACGAAGGGTAATGGTTGTGCAAGTCCA
Source organism: Triticum dicoccoides (assembly GCF_002162155.2). Classification (NCBI taxonomy): domain Eukaryota; kingdom Viridiplantae; phylum Streptophyta; class Magnoliopsida; order Poales; family Poaceae; genus Triticum; species Triticum dicoccoides. The sequence goes on along the minus strand of NC_041385.1, from coordinate 645,738,764 downwards.
CGGAGGGCTCCACCCACGAAGGGTCCATGAAGAAGCAACCTTGTCTATCCCACCACGGCCATCGCCCACGAAGTACTTGCCTCACTAGGGTAGATCTTCACGAAGTAGGTGATCTCCTTGCCCTTACAAACTCCTTGGTTCACTCCACAATCTTGTTGGAGGCTCCCAACTGACACCTAACCAATCTAGGAGGCACCACTCTCCAAAAGGTAATATATGGTGTGTTTATGATGAACTCCTTGCTCTTGTGCTTCAAATGATAGTCTTCCCAACACTCAACACACTCTCATAGGATTGGATTTGGTGGAAAGCTGATGTGAGTGGAGAGCAACTTGGGGAAGGCTAGAGATCAAGATTCATATGGTAGGAATGGAATGTCTTGGTCTCAACACATGAGTATGTGGCTCTCTCTCAAAAAATGGGTAGTGGAAGTGTAGGCACGATCTGATGGCTTCCCTCACGAATGAGGAGAGGGTGGAGGGGTATATATAGCCTCCACACAAAATCTAATCGTTACACACATTATACCAAACTCGGTGGACCAAATCAGAAAACTCGACTAGACCGATTCTGTACATATGTGACTGTTGGGCAATTTCGGTGGGACCGACATGTCATCTCGGTGGGACCGATATCATTAGGGTTAGGGCATAACGTAATCTCGGTTGGACCGATTACTCAAACTCGGTTGGACCGACTTTGGTAATAAGCAAACAGAGAGTTGGTCAGGCAAACTCGGTGGGACCGATTCGCTCGTCTTGGTGGGACCGAAGCGTTACGAAAAGGAAACATGGAGTTTGCATTGCAGACTCGGTGGGACCGATCGCTCATTTCGGTTAGACCGAAATGTTACGAAGGGAAATGGAGAGTTTGCAACCCCATCTTGGTGAGACCGAGATCCCTATCGGTGAGACCGAAAAGACTAGGGTTTCTGGGAGTGGCTATGTCAAAAGAACTCGGTGGCACTGGATGGATCAAATCGGTGGGGCCGAGTTTGACTTTTGATTTTGGACAAATGTGGATATGAGAAAGTGGTTGAGGGATTTGGAGCATATCACTAAGCATTTTGAGCAAGCAAGCCATTAAGCAACACCTCATCCCCTTTTAATAGTATTGGATTTCCTATAGACTCAATGTGATCTTGGATCACTAAAATACAAAATGTAGAGTCTTGGACTTTAGAGCTTGAGAAATTCTTTTCTCCTAAGCATTTTGCGGGGTCCACATTCGTTATCAATGCCATGCCAACCATTGAACTTTCCTGAAAAAATTATCTTGTAATGGCATTAATTCAATGAGCTATATGTTGTTAATCATTACCAAAACCACCCAAGGATAGTTGCACTTTCACCTTTTCCGGCGTCCTGCTGGAGGGGGATTCGACCATGGAGAGCTTCTACATCAACTCTATTGCCCTTCCGATGAAGCGTGAGTAGTTTACCACAGACCTACGGGTCCATAGCTAGTAGCTAGATGGCTTCTTCTCTCTCTTTTATTCTCAATACCATGTTCTCCTCGATGTTCTTGGAGATCTATTCGATGTAATACTTTTTTGTGGTATGTTTGCCATGATCCGATGAATTGTGGATTTATGATCAGCTTATCTATTAATATTATTTGAATCTTCCCTAAATTGTTATATGCATGATTTGATATCTTTGTAATTCTCTTCGAACTATCGGTTTGGTTTGGCCAACTAGATTGGTTTTCCTTACAATGGGAGAAGTGCTTAGCTTTGGGTTCAATATTGCGGTGTCCTTTCCCAGTGACAGTAGTGGCAGCAAGGCACGCATTGTATTGTTGCCATCAAGGATAAAAAGATGGTGTTTTCATCATATTGCTTTTTTAAGGGGCAAAGCACCAATTTTAAAAAGAAAAAAGCGGTACACTCACAGCATTCCTGTCGTAGTCGCATTACACCCCTCACACGGTCGGTCTTGCACACGGCTCACGCAAACGGGACGCGCTTCAGATTGCCTCTTCACTGACACGTGGGACTGCACTTGGAGAAACCGACCATGTGCCAAACTCTGAGTTAATTCCTCTACATCATGTCATCGTACTTAATGCATTACTCCGTTCTTTATGAACTTAATACTCTAGATGCATGCTCGATAGCAATCGATGTGTGGAGTAATAGTAGTAGATGCCGAATCGTTTCGGTCTACTTGACATGAATGTGATGCCTTTATTCATGATCATTGCCTTAGATATCGTCATAAGTTTGCGCTTTTCTATCAATTGATCGGCAATAATTTGTTCATCGACCGTACTATTTGCTATCTTGAGAGAAGCCTCTAGTGAAATCTATGGCCCCGGGGTCTATTTTCCATCATACAAGTTTCCGTCTACAATATTAGTTTCCGATATACCATTATTGCAATCTTTTACTTTCCGATCTATAAACCAAAAATACCAAAAATATTTACTTTATTGTTTATCTATATCTACCAGATCTCACTTTTGCAAGTAACCGTGAAGGGAATTACAACCCCTTTATCGCGTTGGGTGCAAGTTTGTTTGATTGTTTGAGCAGGTATTCAGTGATTTGTGTGTTGTCTCCTACTGGATTGATACCTTGGTTCTCAAACTGAGGGAAATACTTATCTCTACTTTGCAGCATCATCCTTTCCTCTTCAAGGGAAAACCCAACACAAGCTCAAGAAGTAGCAGGAAGAATTTCGGGCGCCGTTGCCGGGGAGATCTACGCCATGCCAAGACATACCAAGTACCCATCATAAAATCTCATCTCTTGCACTGCATTATTCGCCATTCGCCTCTCGTTTTCCACTCCCCCACTTCTAAAACGATTTTCGAAAAGATTTGCCTTTTCTTCGCCCCTCTTCCGTTAATCTTTTGATTTGCTTTTTGTTTGCTCGTGTATGAAATCGCTTGTTTCGCTTTCATGGCTAGTCCTCTCACCATTGTTAGCACTCCCGATAACGAAATTCTCAATTTTAAACAAAGGGAGGGAGAAAATTTAAAAGATGCTTGGTATAGAATTTGAAATGCTCAGAATAGATCTACTCGAAAGCAATCTACTACTGTTCTTCTTAGCAACTTTTATGTGGGTGTTACTCGTTGGAATAGATATGTTCTAGATACTATTACCAGGGGAAATTTCTTGGGGAGCCATACTTTTGATTCTTACAATGCCATGATAGATTTGTTAGGCCCACCACCTCTTTTGGTCAATGGAATTGTTTTATCCTTGGAACATGTGATGCAAAGGCTTGATATTACTGATAATAAAATTGCTACCATTGAGTTGATCAAAAATTTGGATAAAAAGATTCATAATTAAATTTCTCAATATTGATCTAAGGTAGGAATTACTTTAAAGAATAATAAAGAAAAGGAACCTATAATTAATGAAAAGATGGATCAAGATTCTGCTAGAATTGGCAAACTAGAAGACATTATTACCAACTTGGGTTCCACTTTTTCTTCCGTTAAAACTACTTATAATCTTCCTCCTACTAAGACTGTCAAGTTTATTTACGTTCCTAAGAATAAGGGTGAATCTTCTCATAAAGAAAATGAAGATCTCAAAACAATTAGTGTTCACCCCAATTTTCTAGATATTATTAAGGAACCGTTTGCTAGAATGAATTTCTTGATTTCTCGCCTAGGAGTTTAATCATTGATAAAACCAAAGAATCTCCTAAAGAGTATATCTATGCAATTGAAGAATTGCATGCCAAAGATGACAATACGTAGATCTATTCATATTTTATGCCTAGCTAAGGGCGTTAAACAATAGTGTTGGTTGGGAGGCAACCCAATTTTATTTTTGTTCTTTGCTTTTTGTTCCTGTTTTGCTTTAAATAATTCATCTAGCCTCTAGTTAGATGTGGTTTTGTGTTTTAGTAAGTGTTTGTGCCAATTAAGACCTTTGGGATGACTTACGGTGATAGTTGTTTTGATCTTGCTGAGAAACAGAAACTTTTGCACCCAGGAAAATAATTTTCATAATTCACAGAAGCATGCTTTTGATTTGATTCTTTTTTGATCTGGATTGGTACGCAAATTTCCCAGGTTGGTCTAATTCCTAAGAATTTTTGGAGTTACAGAAGTATTCAAGAGTTACAAATTGCTATAGACTGTTCTGTTTTTGACAGATTCTGTTTTCTATGTGTTGTTTGCTTGTTTTGATGAATCTATGGGTAGTATCAGGGGGTATGAACCATGGAAAAGTTGGAATACATTAGATATTACGCCAATATAAATGAAGAATAAGTTCACAATGGTACCATAAAGTGGTGAGTTAGTTTTTTATACTAACGTAGCTTATGAGATTTTCTGTTGAGTTCTGTGTTGTGAAGTTTTCAAGTTTTGGGTAAGGATTTGATGGACTATGGAATAAGGAGTGGCAAGAGCCTAAGCTTGGGGATGCCCAAGGCACCCCAAGGTAATATTCAAGAACAACGAAGAGCCTAAGCTTGGGGATGCCTTGGAAGGCATCCCCTCTTTCGTCTTTGTCTATCGGTAACTTTACTTGAGCCTATATTTTTATTCACCACATGATATGTGTTTTGCATTGAGCATCATGTATGATTTGACTCTTTGCTTTTTAGTTTTCCACAATGATCCTTGTTGTACACACCTTTTGAGAGGGACGCACATGAATCATGATTTTTTAGAATACTCTATGTGCTTCACTTATATCTTTTGAGCTAGGCAATATTGCTCTAGTGCTTCACTTATATCTTTTTAGAGCACGGCGATGGTGTTATTTTATAGAAATTAATGAACTCTCATGCTTCACTTATATTATTTTGAGAGTCTTTAAACAACATGGTAATTTGCCTTGGTTATAAATTTAGTCCTAATATGATAGGCATCCAAGAGGGATATAATAATAACTTTCATATAAAGTGCATTGAATACTATGAGAAGTTTGATTCTTTATGATTGTTTTGAGATATGAAGATGGTGATATTAGAGTCATGCTAGTGGAGTAATTGTGAATTTGAGAAATACTTGTGTTGAGATTTGTGATTCCTGTAGCATGCACGTATGGAGAACCGTTATGTGATGAAGTCAGAGCATGATTTTGTTTTTGATTGTCTTCCTTATGAGTGGCGGTCGGGGACAAGCGATGGTCTTTTCCTACCAATCTATCCCCCTAGGATCATGCAGTTAGTACTTCATTTCGATGACTAATAGATTTTTGCAATAAGTATGTGAGTTATTTATGACTAATGTTGAGTCCATGGATTATACGCACTCTCACCCTTCCACCATTGCCAGCCTCTCTAGTACCACGCAACTTTCGCCCGTATTGTACACCCACCATATACCTTCCTCAAAGCAGCCACCATACCTACCTATTATGGCATTTCCATAGCCATTCCAAGATATATTGCCATGCAACTTTCGATAGTTCCGTTTATTATGACACGCTTCATCATTGTAATATTGCTTTGCATGATCATGTAGTTGACATCGTATTTGTGGCAAAGCCACCTATCATAATTCTTTTATACATGTCACTCTTGATTCATTGCACATCCTGGTACACCGCCGGAGGCATTCATATAGAGTCATATTTTGTTCTAAGTATGGATTTGTAAGTAAATAAAAGTGTGATCATCTTCATTATTAGAGCATTGTCCCAGTGGGGAAAGGATGATGGTGACTATGATTCCCCCACAAGTCGAGATGAGACTCCAGACAAAAAAAGAAAAAAGAAAAGAGGCCAAAAAAATGAGAAAGGCCCAAATAAAAAAACGAGAGAAAAAGAGAGAAGGGGCAATGTTACTATTTTTTTCGATACTTGTGCTTCAAAGTAGCACCATGATCTTCATGATAGAGAGTCTCCTATTTCATATACTAGTCGAAACTTTTCATTATAGAACTTGGCTTGTATATTCCAATGACGGGCTTCCTCAGATTGCCCTAGGTCTTCATTAGCAAGCGAGTTGAATGCACACCCACTTAGTTTTCATTTTGAGCTTTCATAAACTTATAGCTCTAGTGCATCCGTTACATGGCAAGCCCTACACTCACATTGATATCTACTGATGGCATCTCCATACCCCGTTGATACACCTAGTTGATGTGAGACTATCTCCCTCTTTTTGTCTTCTCCACAACCACCATATTGTATTCCACCTATGGTGCTATGTCCATGGCTCACTGATGTCTACTATGCAACTTTATTCTTGTAGACTCGTGTTGGGCCTCCAAGCGCAGAGTTTTGTAGGACAGTAGCAATTTTTCCTCAAGTGGATGACCTAAGGTTTATCAATCCGTGGGAGGCGTAGGATGAAGATAGTCTCTCTCAAACAACCCTGCAATCAAATACAAGAAATCTCTTGTGTCCCCAACACACCCAATACAATGGCAAATTGTATAGGTGCACTAGTTCGGCGAAGAGATGGTGATAAAAGTGTAGTATGTATAGTAGATATGAGTTTTTGTAGTGCGAACAATAAAAAACAGCAAGGTAGTAAATAGTTAAACGGAGCACAAACGGTATTGCAATGATGGAAAATGAGGCCTAGGGTGCATACTTTCACTAGTGCAATCTCTCAAACAATGCTAACATAGTTGGATCATATTATCCCTCAAAGTGCAATAAAGAATCACTCCTGAGTTCCTATTAGCGGAGAACAAAAGATAGAAATTGTTTGTAGGGTACAAAACCACCTCAAAGCTATTCTTTCCTATTAATCTATCCTAGAGTTCATACTAAAATAACGCGATGTTATTCTTTTCGATCAATCTAACCAAGAGTTCGTACTAAAGTAACACCATATGACACACATCAACCAACTCTAATGTCACCTAGATACTCCAATGTCACCACAAGCATCTGTGAGTTAATTCTATGATATGCATCAAACAACTTCATGATCATAATATTCAATCCACACAAATAACTACAAAGAGAACCCAAAGTTTCTATCAGGGAAAAGATAGTAAAAACATGCATCAACCCCTATGCATAGATTACCCCAATGTCACCTCGGGAATCCGAAAGTTGAGTGCCATAACATACATCAAGTGAATCAATATGATACCCCATTGTCACCTTAAGTATTCATACCGCAAGACATACATCAGGTGTTCTCAAATCTGAACATTCAATCCGACAAGACAAACTTCAAAGGTAAAAGCTTCAATTCATCACAACAAGAATAGAGAGAGGAGAAACATCATATGATCCATCTGTGTTAACAAAGCCCATGATATATCAAGATCGTGACATCTTAAGATCACGAGAGAGAGAGGGAGAGAGATTGAACACATAGCTACTGGTACAAACCCTTAGCCCCGAAGGTGGACTACTCCCTCCTCATCGTGGTAGCCACCGGGATGATGAAGATGGCCACCGGTGATGATCTCCCTCTCCAACAGGGTGCCGGAACGGGCTCCCTATTGGTTTTGGTGGCTATAGAGGCTTGTGGTGGCAGAACTTCCGATCTAGGTTCTCCGCAGGGGTTTTTGGAATATTTATCAATTTATAGGGCGAAGAGGGGGTGCGGGAAGCCACCAAGGTGGGCACAACCCACCGGGGCGCGCCTGGGGGCCCAGACGCGCCCTGGTGGGTTGTGCTCCCCTCGAGGCACCCCCCCCCAGGTGCTTCTCTGGCCCATTGGATGTCTTCTGGTCCATAAAAATCCACAAAAAGTTTCGCGGTGTTTGGACTCCGTTTGATATTAATTTCCTGCGATGTAAAAAACAAGCAAAAAACTGCAACTGGCACTGGGCACTGGGTCGATAAGTTAGTCCCAAAAAATGATATAAAGCTACTATAAAATGATTGTAAAACATCCAAGAATGATAATATAACAGCATGAATACTTCATAAATTATAGATATGTTGGAGACGTATCAGCATCCCCAAGCTTAATTCCTACTCGTCCTCGAGTAGGTAAATGATAAAGAAATAATTTATGAAGTGTGAATGCTAGCAAAGTGCATAAGTTTGATCAATGATAATTTCAATCACTTTCCCTAGCATCATAACAACAACTCTTTCTCATAAAACTCATCATGACAAAGTAGCAACCAATTCACATGTTAAGGTTCAAACAATGAATTCTCTTGAAACTCAACAACCTATATTCTTAGTCACCAAACAATTGCAATTCAACTTATTCAGCAGAGTCTAAGTAAGAGCTCCACATACTCAACCATCATATAGTCTTCTATGATTGCTAACACTCACCGCATACACATGAGCAAAACTTTTCAACTGGACACATAGAAAGATAGGGGCTTATAATTTCGCCTCCCAACGTATTCACCTCAAGGGTGATGTCAACAATAATAACTCATGCTACCCATATCCAACTGGATATATGTGCCTAGATCTTTCCTCACCACATGATGCTTGCCAAAAGAGAAAAATAAAAAGGAATAGAGAGAAAAGCTTTGACTCTTGCATTAAAGTAAATACATAAAAGTAAAGGATAGGCCCTTCATAGAGGGAAGCGGAGGTTGGCATGTGCTTTTTGGTTGTGCTCAATCCCTTAGTGCAAGAGAATGTCACATTATATTGCCCCTTATGATGACAACCTTTCTTATGTAGTCTGTCGCTTTTATTCTTCGCCATCATAAGTTTGTACAACACTCAATTTTCTCTTACACTAAATGATATAACACTTTTAGAAGCAATTTTTATTGCCTCTTGCACCGATGACAACTTACTTGAAGGATCTTACTCAATCCATAGGTAGGTATGGTGGACTCTCAAAACAAGATTTGGGTTTAAGGGTTTTTGGATGCACAAGTAGTATCTCTACTTGATGTGGAATTTTTGGCTAGCAAAGATGGGGGGCAAGCACCACATGTTGAAGGATCTATGACAATATAACTTCTATGTGAATATGAAAAAACATAAATCATTATGTTGTCTTCCTTGTCCAACGTCAAAATTTTTGGCATATAATATTTTGATGGGGGCTCACAATCACAAAAGATTTCAAAGATAGTGTATTTGCATGTGAAAATTCTCTTCCTTATAGTAATCATTCATGAATTTCTTATATGACCAATATTGTGATTGTCAAGCTTCAAAAGATTTCACTTTCTAAACCCAATGTGAAGCTACCACTAGGCATGATATGAACATATAATTTCAACTTCATGATATTCAATTCATTCAACAATTTACTCATAGGATATAAGTGAAGCACACGAGTAAATGACAAGCTACTCCAAAAAGATATAAGTGAAGTTCAAGTGAGTAGTTAAGTAAATGGGTAGCCAATTGTGGACTCTCTTTTATTTAGAACTTTTAGATCTAAGTATTTTATTAAAACAACAATCAAAACAAAACAAAATGACATTTCAAGAATAGCACAACTCATGTGAAGAAGCAAAAACTTAGGCTCAACCGATACTAACCGATAATTGTTGAAGAAGAAAGGTGGGATGCCTACCGGGGCATCCCCAAGCTTAGATGCTTGAGACTTCTTGAAATATTATCTTGGGATGCCTTGGGCATCCCCTACCTTGAGATTTTGTGTCTCCTTAATTCCTTTTATATCAAGATTCCCCTAAATATCAAAAACTTCATCCACACAAAACTCAACAAGAACTTGTGAGATAAGTTAGTATAAACCAATGCAAAAAACCTTATCATTCTCTATTGTAGCAAATTACTAAAAATATTATTCAACATTGCATACTAAATGCCTCTGCACATTTAATAGTCATATCCTCAAATAGAATCATTAAACAAGCAAACAATGCAAACATAACAACAATCTGTCTAAACAGAACAGTCTGTAAAGAGTGCAATAGGATCCATACTTATTCAACTTAAAAAATTCTGAAAATTTAACGCACTGTAGACAATTTAACAGAGATTATCGTGCAAAAAGTTTCAACATTTTATCACATTCTGACTTCTCTCGGGAATTTTTGCAATAACGACAAACTTTCTGTTTTGAAACAGCAAGTCATATACTTGCAAAATAAGCATGGTAAAGGCTATCCTTTTCACTTTTATTGAGAAGAAAGATGCAAAAAATTATTCTAAATAACAGAAAGAAAATCCTAACAAAATAAAATGATGCTCCAAGTAAAACTCATATCATGCGACAAATGAAATCATAGCTCCGAGTGAGGTTACCGATAATGTTGAAGACGAAAGAGGGGATGCCTTCTGGGGCATCCCCAAGCTTAGTTGCTTGGATCTTCCTTGAATATTACCTTGGGGTGCCTTGGACATCCCCAATCTTAGGGTCTTGTCACTCCTTATTCTCCTCATATCGACATCCCACCCAAAACTTGAAAACTTCAATCACACAAAACTTAATGGAACTTCGTGAGATAGGTTAGTATGTTAAAGAGCAAACCATTTCACTTTGGTACTGTCAAAGACAAGATTCTTAATTGTTTCCACACATTGCCTACTATAGCATAACATTTCCACAATTTATATTTAGCAATATAATCCATAGAAACTAGGAAACAATCAAACTATGCATTGAAAACGGAATCTGTCAAAAACAGAACAATCCGAAGTAATCTATACTACAACCATACTTCTGATACTCCAAAAATTCTGGAAAATTAGGAAGACGTGGAGAATTTGTATATCTATCACTTGTAAAAAATTCAGATCAAAATCATGTTTCAGTGAATTGTAGAAATTCCTAGACTGGGCGGAAAAGTTTATGTTGTTGCACAAAATCAAGTCAACTATCATCCACACTATCCCAAAGGCTTTACTTGGCACTTTATTGAAACGAAAGCAATAAAACATGATTACTAAAGTAGCTTAATCATGTGAAAACACACAAAAACATTAGGTAAAAGTGTTGGGTTGTATCCCAACAAGTGCTTTTGTTTAATGTCTTTTAGCTAGGCATCATGAGTTCAATGATGCTCACATAAAAGATAAGGATTGAGATATAACAAGAGCATCATGAACCATATGACTAGCACATTTAAGTCTAACCCACTTCCTATGCATAGGGATTTTGTGAGCAAACAACTTATGGGAACAACAATCAACTAGCATAGGAAGGCAAAACAAGCATAACTTCAAAACTTTCAACACATAGAGAGGAAACTTGATATTATTGCGATTCCTACAAGCATAAGTTCCTCCCTCATAATAATTTTCAGTAGCATCATGAAGAAATTCAACAATATAACCATCACATAAAGCATTCTTTTCATGACACAAAAGCATAGAAAACTTATTACTCTCCACATAATCAAATTTCTTCTCATCAATAGTAGTGGGAGCAAACTCAACAAATAACTATCATGAGAGTGAAAATTAAAATCATGATGAAAAGTTTCATGGTTATCATTATTCTTTATAGCATACATGTCATCACCATAATCATCATAGATAGCAACTTTGTTATCATCGTCAATTGAAGCCTCATCCAAACTGGTGGATTCATCACTAAATAAAGTCATGACCTCTCCAAGTCCACTTCATCATTATAATCATCATAAATAGGAGGTATGCAATCATTATAACAAATTTGCACATCAAATCTTGGGGGACTAAAAATATCATCTTCATCAAACATAGCATCGCCAAGCTTATGGCTTTGCATATCATTACCATCATGGATAGTCAAAGAGTTCATACCAACAACATTGAAATCATGCTCATCATTCAAAGATTTTTTGTCAGACATTTTATAGAATTATTCTTCTATCAATTGAGCACAATTTTCCTTTCCATCATTTTCACGGAAGACATTATAAAGATGAATAATATGATGCAACCTCAATTCCATTTTTTATAAACCAAACTAGTGATAAAACAAGAAACTAAAAGATTCAATTGCAAGATCTAAAGATATACCTTCATGCACTCACCTCCCCGGCAACGGTGCCAGAAAAGAGCTTGATGTCTACTTCGCAACTTTATTCTTGTAGACTCATGTTGGGCCTCCAAGCGCAGAGTTTTGTAGGACAATAGCAATTTTCCCTCAAGTGGATGACCTAAGGTTTATCAATCTGTGGGAGGCGTAGGATGAAGATAGTCTCTCTCGAGCAACCCTGCAATCAAATACAAGAAATCTCTTGTGTCCCCAACACACCCAATACAATGGCAAATTGTATAGGTGCACTAGTTCGGCGAAGAGATGGTGATGCAAGTGTAGTATGGATAGTAGATATGAGTTTTTGTAGTGTGAACAATAAAAAACAGCAAGGTAGTAAATAGTAAAACGGAGCACAAATGGTATTACAATGATGGAAAATGAGGCCTAGGGTGCATAATTTCACTAGTGCAATCTCTCAACAATGCAAACATAGTTGGATCATATGATTATCCCTCAAAGTGCAATAAAGAATCACTCCCGAGTTCCTATTGCTGGAGAACAAAAGATAAAAATTGTTTGAAGGGTACGAAACCACCTCAAAACTATTCTTTACGATCAATCTATCCTAGAGTTCGTACTAAAATAACACAAAGCTATTCTTTCCGATCAATCTAACCGAGAGTTAGTACTAAAATAACACCATATAACACACATCAACCAACTCTAATGTCACCTAGATACTCCAATGTCACGGCAAGTATCCGTGAGTTAATTCTATGATATGCATCAAACAACTTCATGATCATAATATTCAATCCACACAAATAACTATAAGGAGACCCCAAAGTTTTGATCGGAGAAAAGATAATAAAAACATGCAGCAACCCCTATGCATAGATTACCCCAATGTCACCTCAGGAATCCGCAAGTTGAGTGCCATAACATACATCAAGTGAATCAATATGATACCCCATTGTCACCTCAAGTATTCATACCGCAAGACATACATCATGTGTTCTCAAATCTGAACATTCAATCTGACAACAGAAAACTTCAAAGGGTAGAGATTCAATTCATCACAACAAGAGTATAGAGGGGAGAAACATCATATGATCCATCTATGTTAACAAAGCCCATGATATATCAAGATCGTGACATCTCAAGATCACGAGAGAGAGAGAGAGAGAGGTTGAACACATAGCTACCCTCAGCCCCGAAGGTGGACTACTCCCTCCTCGTCATGGTGGCCGTCGGGATGGTGAAGATGGCCACTGTTGATGATCTCCCCCTCCGGCAGGGTGCCGGAATGGGATCCCGATTGGTTTTTGATGGCTACAGAGGCTTGCGGCGGTGGAACATCTGATCTAGGTTCTCCGTGAGGGTTTGTGGAATATTTGACGATTTATAGGGCGAAGAGGGGGTGCGGGAGGCCATCGAGGTGGGCACAACCCACCGGGGCGCGCCTGGGGGACCAGGCGTGCCCTGGTGGGTTGTGCCCCCCCGGGGCACCCCCCCAGGTGCTGCTTTGGACAATTGGATGTCTTCTGGTCCATTAAAAATCCACAAAAAGTTCCGCGGTGTTTGGACTCCGTTTGATATTGATTTCCTGAGATGTAAAAAACAAGCATAAAACAGCAACTGGCACTGGGCACTGGGCACTGGGTCAACAGGTTACTCCTAAAAAATGATATAAAGTTGCTACAAGATTATTGTAAAACATCCAAGAATGATAATATAATAGCATGAATACTTCATAAATTATAGATACGTTGGAGAAGTATCACTCACGCTCACTTATTGTGTGAAAGTTGAAAAAGTTTGAGAACATCAAAAGTATGAAACAATTGCTTGGCTTGTCATCGGGGTTGTGCATGATTTAAATATTTTGTGTGATGAAGATGGAGCATAGTCAGACTATATGATTTTGTAGGGATAAGCGTTTCTTTGGCCATGTTATTTTGAGAAGACATAATTGCCTTGTTAGTATGCTTGAAGTATTATTGTTTTTATGTCTATATTAAACTTTTGTTTTGAATCTTATGGATTTGAACATTCATGCCACAATAAAGAAAATTACAAGGATAAATATGTTAGGTAGCAATCCACATAATGTTTTTTGTTTTTGTCATTTACCTACTCGAGGATTAGCAGAAATTAAACTTGGGGATGCTAGATATGTCTCCAACGTATCTATAATTTTTTATTGTGCCATGCTATTATATTATCTATTTTGGATGTTTTATATGTATTAATATGCTATTTATATTTTTTTGGGACTAACCTATTAACCTTGAGCCGAGTGCTAGTTTCTGTTTTTCCCTTGTTTTTGAGTTTTGCAGAAAAGGAATACCAAACGGAGTCCAAACAGAATGAAACCTTCACGATGATTTTTCTTGGACTAGAAGACAACCAGGAGACTTGGAGATGAAGTCGGAGGAGCCACGAGGCGACCACAAGGACGGTGGGCGCGCCCATGGGGGTAGGGTGCAACCCACCCTTGTGGGCCCCTCGTGACCCTCCTCACATAATTCTTTTGTGTAGATATTCCCATATATCCCCAAACCAATAGGGGAATCCACAAAAATACTTTTCTGCCGCCGCAACCTTTTGTACTTGAAAGTGCTAGTTATCGACTAGAGGGGGGGGTGAATAGGCGATTTTTACCAAAGTCTTCAAAACGTGGAAGTTTCGAAGACAAACAATAGAAATGACCTAATTGATATGCAGCGGAAGATAAAGTACAATAAGCAAGCCATATTCAAGTATGCAATAATGTGAACATACAAAGACTAATAGCAGCTAGGTAGTAAGGATCAGGATTGAAGATAGTACGAAGCCAATCAACAATAGTAGTCAAGCAATGAAGTCAAACAGATAAGACAGATAAGTAATGACTTCACGAAGACAAACTCAAAGTAAAGGAGGGAAGGGATAGAACCAGTCACTTGTTGAAGACACATGATTTGTTGGACCAGTTCCAGTTGCTGTGACAACTGTACATCTCGTTAGGGAGGCTGAGATTCAACTCAGAAGACCGCGTCTTCACCTTATTCCCCTTGAGCTAAGGACACACACTCCTCGCCAAATCACTCTGGTAAGTCTTCAAGGTAGACTTCCGAACCTTCACAAACTTCATTCACCGGCAATCCACAATGACTCTTGGATGCTCAGAACGCGACGCCTAACCGGCTGGACGATACACAGTCCTCAAGTGTAATAAGTCTTCAAGTCACACAGACAGAAAGACTTCAGTGATGCCTAACACTCTTTGGCTCTGGGTGTTTGGGCTTTGTCCTCGCAAGGATTTCTCTCTCAAAGGCTTCAAGGTGGGTTGCTCTCAAAATGACAAAAGCCATAAACTAACTCTGAGCAGCCACCAATTTATGGTGTAGGGGGTGGGCTATTTATAGACACAAGGCAACCCGACCTGATATGTCCGAAATGACCCTGGGTCACTAAGGAACTGACATGTGTTCCAACGGTCAGATTTCAAACACACATGGCAACTTTACTTGGGCTACAAGCAAAGCAGACTCATCCAGCTCTGGATAAGATTTGCTCTCATTGTCTTCGCTTGAAGACATGGGATTTGGGTTGAGCATCACTTCAGTCACTCTGACTTTGTTCACTTGGACCCCACTTAACAGTACGGTGGTTCCTATGACTCAACAAAGAAGAAAAGGAAACAACGAAACAACTCAGTCTTCGCGCTCCATAGTCTTCACTCAATGTCTTCTCATGTCATAGTCTTCAGTGTGAATATCTTCACACACCACCATTGTCTTCAATGTCTTCATACATTTTTAGGGGTCATCTCCGGTAGGTAAACCGAATCAATGAGGGACACTTCCTGCGTTATCCTGCAATTCTCACAAACGCATTAGTCCCTCTACCAACTTTGTCGTCAATAATCCAAAACCAACTAGGGGTGGCACTAGATGCACTTACAGTACTCGTGAGATCCCATCTAGGGGCCTTTTTCGGCGTCCTGCCAAAGGGGGATTTGACCATGGAGGGCTTCTACATCAACTCTATTGCCATTCCGATAAAGCGTGGGTAGTATACCACAGACCTACGGGTCCATATCTAGTAGCTAGATGGCTTCTTCTCCCTCTTTGATTCTCAACACCATGTATCCTCGATGTTCTTGGAGATCTATTTGATGTAATAATTTTTTGCGGTGTGTTTGCCGAGATCCGATGAATTTTGGATTTATGATTAGCTTATCTATGAATATTATTTGAATTTTCTCTGAATTCTTATATGCATGATTTGATATCTTTGTAATTCTCTTCGAACTATCGGGTTGGTTTGGCCAACTAGATTGGTTTTCCTTGTAATCGGAGAAGTGCTTAGCTTTGGGTTCAATCTTGAGGTGTCCTTTCCCAGTGACAGTAGGGGCCGCAAGGCACATATTGTATTGTTGCCATCGAGGATAAAAAGATGGGGTGTTCATCATAATGCTTGAGTTAATTCCTCTACATCATGTCATCTTACTTAATGCACTACTCCGTTCTTTATGAACTTAATACTCTAGACGCATGCTGGATAGCGGTCGATGTGTGGAGTAATAGTAGTAGATGCAGAATCATTTATGTCTACTTGACACGGAAGTGATGCCTATATTCATTATCATTGCCTTAGATATCATCATAACTTTGCGCTTTTCTATCAATTGCTCAGCAGTAATTTGTTCACCCACCGTATTATTTGCTATCTTGAGAGAAGCCTCTAGTGAAACCTATGGCCCCCGGGTCTATTTTCCATCATACAAGTTTCTGATCTACAATATTAGTTTCCGATCTACTATTCCTGCAATCTTTTACTTTACGATCTATAAACCAAAAAATACCAAAAATATTTACTTTATCGTTTATCTATCTCTATCAGATCTCACTTTTGCAAGTAACCATGAAGGGATTGACAACCCCTTTAAAGCGTTGGGTGCAAGTTTGTTTGATTGTTTGTGCAGGTATTCGGTGATTTGTGCGTTGTCTCCTACTGGATTGATAACTTGGTTCTCAAACTGAGGGAAATGCTTATCTCTACTTTGCTGCATCACCCTTTCCTCTTCAAGGGAAAAACCAACACAAGCTCAAGAAGTAGCATACAAAATCATAAGAAGCTTCTACGGAAAGTGACTGAGGAGTTAGTTGCGGGATGATGTATTACGGAACGAGTATAGAGACTTGCCGGTAACGAGATTGAACTAGGTATGGAGATACCAACAATCGCATCTCGGGCAAGTAACATACCGATAGACAAAGGGAACTACGTATGTTGTCATAAAGGTTCGACTGATAAAGATCTTCGTAGAACATGTAGGAAGCATTATGGACATCTAGGTCCCTCTATTGGTTATTGACCGGAGAAGCGTCTCGGTCGTGTTTACATCATTCTCGAACCCGTAGGGTCCGCACGCTTAACGTTCGTTGATGATATAGTTTTATATGAGATGTGTGTGTTGGTGACCGAATGTTGTTCGGAGTCCCGGATGAGATCACGGACATAACGAGGAGCTCCAGAATAGTCCAGAGGTAAATATTAATATATGGGATAATAGTGTTTAGTCTCCGAAAGGGGTTTCGGATGTTTCCCAAAATGTTTGGCCCAAATAAAGTGTTCTCGTACCCAAACATTTTTGGAAACATCCGAAACCCCTTCCGGTGAATTATGGAACCCTTTGGGAGACTGAACACTATTATCCCATCTGGTCCTGGAGTCCGAGTAGGACTCTTGCCTTGCGGGCAAAACCAACTTTGAGGAGGCTCTTTCTCCAAGTTTCGACCCCAGGCTCAACATATAAATAGAGGAGCGGGGCTAGCACCCGGAACATATCAAGAATCACCAAGCCATGTGCCAGCAACCCCGTCCCCTCTAGTTTATCCTCCATCTAGGTTCTGTTGTGCTTGGGGAAGCCCTACGGAGACTGTTCTTCACCACCATTGACACCATGCCATCATGCTGCCAGAACTCATCTACTACTTCGCCCCTCTTGCTGGATCAAGAACGCGAGGACGTCATCGAGCTGAATGTGTGCTGAACACGGAGGTGTTGTATGTTCGGTACTTGATCGGGACGAATCACGAAGGTGTACGACTACATCAATCGCGTTGATAAACGCTTCAGCTTAGTGATCTTCAAGGGTATGAAGATGCTCTTCCCTTCTCGTAGCTATGCTTCACCATGGGTAGATATTGCGTTTGCGTAGAATTTTTTGTTTTACATGCAATGTTCTCCAACAAATTTACAGGCCAGAGATTTGGTCAAACGGAGCCATGTGGGCCCCACAGTGATGATGGCGCCCCCCAGGGGCGCGCCCCTTGAGCTTGTCGCTCCCTCATGTGACTTCTGGTCTCTATCCGAAGCTTCTAGGCTTTTTGCTGGTCCAAACAAACCATCGTAAAGTTTCATCATGTTTGGACTTCGGTTCATATAGTTTTTCTGTGAAACAAGAAATAGGCAAAAACCAGGACATGGCACTGTGCACTAAATTAATAGGTTAGTCCACAAAAATACTATAGAATGACATAGAAAGCATACAAGATTGATAATATAATAGAATGAAATAATAAAATATTATAGATACGTTGGATATGTATCACCGAACAACTAGGTTATGGAAGGATACTTGTCCTGGGGATACGCCCCTCGCTCTATAGTATCCTTCTCTTGTACAATATTGTTAAGGGCAAGGAAGACTATGTTAGCACCGTGCTAGATTCAAATCCATTGAATATCCAGTTCATGAGAGCTGTGGTCAGGGATAAGTCATTTGTGTGCATGTTCATTTAGTTTGATAGTTGATGCATACTAACCTCACTAATGATCCGATCTCATTCCATTGGAATTTTACACCTTTTGGAGTTTTCACGGTCTAATCTATGTATATGGATTTAATCAACTTTGGACTAGTCTTCGATTCAAAACACAATTGGAAAACAAAGTACCACTCGGAATTTTAAAAACTATGTGGTTTGTGCATTGGGGAGTAATTATTACTGAAGATAATATACTGAAATATAAATGGCAAGGCAATAAACAACGTTGCCTATGTGATCAGGCATAAACAGTGCAACATTTCCCATTTGTCACTCTATCATGGCGCGCGATTCATGTGACATTCAACTCACCTTCACTCACCTGTATCACTAATATGTTTGGTAACTGGCTGAGGGGAGCTCAGGCCTAAACTAATGCACAAATCTACGTGGGTGTTTGTGCTTTGCTTTGGTCTATTTAAAATTATCATAGTGATTGTATTTTTAACAGAGTGAAAGTTTGGAACTTTTTAGAGCTTATGGACTGTGGGTGCAACCAATTGCAGATGGTAACACAGGATCCGTACAACCGATTTGCATGGCGATCCAATGATAGGCTATGTGTGTAGGCATATTTTCCTATTTGTGCCGGTCGTGGCTTGCATTTTTTCTTGAGTACTTCGCTGACATTGGAAATTGATACTCTTAAACTTTAATAAAATATTGTATGATGCAGAGACCGAGGGTGATCCTCATTTTTTAAAAACAAAAATTCATTAAATTATAAATATGTTATTTAAAAAATATTTTACAAACTACTCTCTCTGTCACATAATATAAGAGCATTTTTGACAGAGGGAGTAGTTGTAAAGGATATATCTGAAGACATTGCTTGTGTTGTAAAAAGTAATCTTTTGAATATGAACGGATAAAGAGTTTCATCTATTTAGATTCAACCTCTTTAAGACCATAATATGCCCACTCTACCTCATAAACTATAACTTCGAGATGGTAAATAATCTAGACCAAAGCCTAGAGACACCTCCGTAAAGGTCATCAAATTATTATTTGTTTCTAGGATGTGGACACAATATGCATGAACCATGTCATAACTCAAAGAAAGAGACTTGTCACAATAGTTAATGGGCCGATCAACAACTTGATTCGATACTACTATTCACACCATGTTTACTGTAATGTTGAATTTAGTGGCATGGCAAATGTATGACATGTTTATATATGCTCAGTTCACTTATTTTCATATACCTGTACAACTTTGAGCATGTGTTCTTAGCCTTGAGGCGCACTATGTGCATTTCAATATGGGGTGCACTGAATACATTCTCTACCTTTTGCTACGAATCCTATGAAATTTAGGCGTTCAAACCAGTTTGCAGGAATTCTATAACCACATTCCTTCAACTAAATATGTTTGAAATCTCCAATTTTGTGTGAAAGTACTTTCAATGCAAAATGTTTTACTCTGTTGATTCTACCAATGTTTAGATGTATTAGAATGTGGATTCTTGAAGGTATTGTCCAAAAGAACATACATATAGGTCAATCATAATTGATAGGAAGATCAGAAGGTGCCCCCATAATATAAATTGCCAATAGTCGTGAATATCTCCTTCTTCCTCTATCCAAGACTCGAGAAAACTATATAGGGAGCTTAGCAATTGAATGTTGTCCTACAAATCCATTGGGCGTTTATAATAGTTTTACAAAAAATCCACACTCTTACTTTTTCTAGTTGCTTACGAGATTCTTCTATGAATGAATTGTTTGGGTTGTTTTGACCCTTGGTGAAAATATCACATGCCACCGGCACAAGGCTCCATCAATAATTTACCAACTATACAAAATAGTGAAGATACCTATTCAAATGATCATAGTGGATATAAAAGTGTGATGCATACATGTGGTGAAGTGGTGTGTCTATGATGACCATTGACTCTACATACGATAGTACACTCAAGCAACACTATGTATCCTACAATGCCATAAATTTTACCCGAAATTTAAATGAATGTGTGAGTGCATGCGCGTGATGTGTGCATGCACACACGTACGATAGATAGATATATATAGATAGATAGAGAGATATGGATGAGGATGATGTGCCATGTAACCTTGTCTGTTTAACAAGGCAAACAACTTAAATCACGCCAACTTTTATCTATGCTGACATAACCTTTGTAAAATCCGTGGCATGACGAAAAACATTTATTTTGGAAAAATAGATGCAAGCTGGAGAGATAAAGGGGGATGCGTCACATAAGCTTATCCGTTTAACAAGTCAAACAGATTGGATCACGACAACTTCTGTCCGTGCTGGCATAACCTTTATGGAACAATGACAGCTCAAAAAACACATTCTATTGAAAAGATATATGCTAAATCAGTAAACTTAAATTCTTGCGAAATAACATTAAATAATCCAAGCTAGAGCCTAGAAACACCAACTTAATGATCGTTACATTTTTGCTTATTTTTACGATGTGGACACAATGTGCATGAACCGTGTCATAACATCAACTCGAAGAAAAGGTTTTGGTGTAATAGTATTAATGGGATTTCTTTTGATGTTGATCTTAGTGCGAGGGCAAATGTATGGCATGTTTATGCACTTGGTTATTCCCATATATTTATACAACTTCCAGCATATGTTTGGCGCACTGGGTGCATTGTAATATGTGGTGCATTGAATACATAAGCTAATTTTTGATATGAATACTATGTAATATTGGTGTTCAAAACCAAATTATATGGACTTTTAGCCACATACCTTTGATTCAAATGTCTATTGCATAAATATGTTATGATTTCAAATCTCCATTTTGGTGTGGAAGTACCTGCAATCCAAAACATTTTGCGCTACTCATTTTATCAATTTTCTGATGTCTTAGTGACATAACCTTTGCGAAATTGTGGCATGCTAGAAAAACATATTTTCTTGAAAGAATATATGCTAAATTGGGCAGCTTCGATTCTCGCGGATAAAATTAATTAATCCAAACTAAAGCCTAGAAACACCACCTTAAAGATCGTTAACATTTTGTTTATTTCTACATGTGGACATAATGTGCACGAACCATGGCATATGATTTCAACTTGAAGAAAAGGTTGGTCATAATAGTGTTAATGGGATTTCTTTTTGTGTTAATTTTAGTGCGAGAGAAAATGTATGCATGTTTATGCAAGTGGTTATTTTCATATATTTATACAACTTTTAGCATGTGTTTTTAAACATCAAGACACGCTGGGTGCATTGTAATACGAGGTGCACCGAATACATTCTCTACCTTTTGCTATGAATTCTATGCAGTTTAGGTTTTTGAGACCAGTTTAGAGGAATTTTGCAGCCAAATTCCTTTGATTCAAAGGACTATTGCAGAAATACGTTATGATTGGAAATCTTCAATATTGCGTGAAAAGTACTTCCAATCAATTGTGCTATTGATTTCAGATGTATCGGACTCATAGGCGGATCATACATTTATAAGAAGATCAAGAGCTACCCCCATAACATAACAGCCAAGAGTCACAAATATCTCCTTCATAAACCAAGACTGACGAAAAATATATAAGGAGCTAAACGAAATTGAATGCAACCGTACAAGTCTATCGTGTGCTCAAAATAGCTACACAACAAGACTCAAACTCTTACATGCTTCTTTCTATGAATGAATTGTTTTGGTTGTGTCCACCTAGACCTGGGCAAGGTCAGCCCGGCCCGACAACCCGAACTCAAAGCCTGTTGGTCGAGCGGTTTCTCGGGGGCCAATTTTGGCGTGAAAGAAAAGCACGAAAGCCCGGAATACATTTAAATTAGAGTTTTAATACAAATACAACTATAAAATTAAATGTATATACCCGAAAATTAATCAAGTTAATATTATTTAATAGGGAAAACACAATTTAATTGTTTCGGCCAAGTTGGGCAAGGCTTGGATTTTTGTGGCAGGGCTTTGTAAAGGTTGACCCAAAAAAGGCGTGTCCCGAGGAATGCTGAGGTCTATTTTCACCCTTGCTAAATGCATCACATGCCACCAGCACAAGGCTACACCAATGATTTATGTGTTGTAAAAAAACGTGAAAACACATTGAGATGGACATAGTGGATATAAAAAGAGATGAGATGCATAAATGTGGAGATGTTGTTTGCACGATGATCGTTGAATCAAACAGTTAGTCGCGTCCATACAACCATTGGTTCAAGTAACACTACATATTTTTACATTGTCATACATTTTTAATAGAATTTGAAATAAATATTATATGTGTGTGCGCGTGCACACGTGTATGAGGAAGAGGGTGGTGCGTCACATAAGCTTAGCCGTTCAGCAAGGAAACAAATTGGATTAGGCCAACTTTTATCTATGCCGAGATAACCTTCACGAAATCGTTGCATGCTAAAAAGATTTGCCCGAAGAAAAAAATGTCAGGGAAGGAGATAGAGAGAAGGGGGAATTCGTCACATAAGATTAGCCATTTAATAGGCAGACAAATTGAATTACGACAACTTTTGTCGATGCTGACATAACCTTTGTGAAGTCGTGGCTGTGAGATGTTTTGGGAAGCGTAGAACCCTTCGTCTGGGCCGCATTGTATTATATCGAGAGCATGTCGTGGCTTACAAGGAAGGGATCGATCGAGAGAAAGAGAGATCGATCCTGGTTCGGTTACAGGAGGTTTAACAAAAGAAGAGATAAGAGAGAATAAGATTACAAGAGTTTAAACTACTCTCCTATCTCTAGACAATATATTCTAACATTCCCCCTCAATCTGAACCGAGTGACCTTTACCAAGGTGAAGATTGTTCTTGAATTCATTCAATCTTCCTGTAGTAAGAGGTTTTGTGAAGCCATCAGCAAGTTGATCACCAGTTGGGATAAACCGAATATCAAGTAGCTTGCGAGCTACTCTTTCTCTGACAAAGTGAAAATCAACTTCAATGTGTTTAGTTCGTGCATGGAAAACAGGATTAGCTGAGAGGTAGGTTGCACCAATATTATCACACCATAACCTGGCAGCTTGTGGAGCCTTGATCCCAAGTTCATATAATAGAGTCTGTATCCACATTACCTCAGCTGTAGCATTAGCCAAAGCTTTATACTCAGCTTTTGTACTGGACCTAGAAACAGTGGCATGTTTTCTTGCACTCCATGACACAAGATTAGTTCCCAGAAACACAGCAAAACCACCTGTGGACGTTCTGTCATCAGCACACCCTACCCAGTCTGCATCAGAATAGGCAGTAACAAGCAAAGACATTGACTTGATAATCTGAAGCCCAATACCTGTTGAGTATTTGAGATACCTTAAGATCATTTTTAGTGCAGTCCAGTGTGTTGTTCTAGGTTTATGCAAATATTGACAGAGTAAGAAATATCAGGACGTGTAAGAGTCAAATACTGTAAAGCACCAACAACACTTCTGTACTTTGTTGCATCATCTGCGCCAAGTGCTTCTCCACTGTCAATTGTAAGTTTTTCTGAAGTTGAAATTGGTGTACTCACAGGTTTGCAATGTTCCAATCCTACTCTCTTGAGTATATCAGTGGCGTATTTTTCTTGTGTAAGAAGTATTCCATCCTTTATCTGTTTAACTTCTATACCAAGAAAATAATGAAGATCACCTAAGTCTTTGAGAGCAAATTCCAACTTCAGATCCTTAAGCAAACAAGTGGTAGCATGTGCACTTGAACTAGTAACAATTATATCATCAACATAAACGAGCACAAATATAGTGATCTTGTCTTTATGATAAAAGAACAATGAAGTATCTGCTTTAGATGGTATAAACCCAAGTTTTTGTAATTGCATGTTTAACCTGGAATACCAAGCTCTTGGAGCTTGTTTCAAGCCATATAAAGCCTTATCCAACTTACAGACATAATGTGGTGCACTTTGGTCCTCATATCCTGGTGGTTGCTGCATGAACACTTCTTCCTCAAGAACACCATGAAGAAACGCGTTCTGAACATCTAGCTGACGTAGACTCCAACCTCTGGAAACAACAATAGACAGTACAAGTCGAATAGTAGCTGACTTAATAACAGGACTAAAAGTATCTTCATAATCAATACCAAACCTCTGTTTGAAACCTTTAGCCACTAGTCTAGCCTTGTACCTGTCTATGCTTCCATCGGATTTTCTCTTAATATTATATACCCATTTACAGTCTATGACATTATGACCCTGCCTTGGTGGTACTAAATGCCATGTCTTATTTTTCATGAGTAAATCATATTCATGATCCATAGCTTCTTTCCAATCTTTATGTGCAAGAGCATCATGCAAATGGTTGGTTCTCCAACATGACTGAGAAAAGCACGCTTAACTTTGTCATACCTGATCGTACCATCAGTATATTCCTTTTTCTTGATAATACCTGACTGTGATCTAGTGTGCCAGCGCGGAAGTGTTGATGATGTGGGCGTAGGCGCAGAAAATCCCGGTTCAGGAGCTGGCGTAGGAGATCCTGTGGCGGACGGTAACGTAGAGTCAGGCACTGAAGATCCCGGCTCCTGATCCGGCTCGTGATCCGAGACCGGTACCCGCGCAAGAGCTGCAACGAATCCTGGTGCAGCCGACACGTGATCCAAGGAGGATCTAGCCCGCACAGGCACGTCGCTGTCGTCGTCCAGATCGACGTGCGGGCTCCCATCGACTGGCGCGCCACATGGCGACGCGGTTTCCCCCGTGCGGGCGCAGGCGCGTGGGCTGGTGGGGTCCACCAGGCGCAGCCGGTCGGCCACATCCGCCGCGGAAGAGCTCGGAGCCTCCGGATTGGCTGCATGAGAATCCGGCTTGGGGCGACGGACTGGCGCAGCCCTGACGCGCGGAGCAGCGCTGGATCGCGCGCCGCTGTTGTCGCTGCTGTCAGGGAGATCGTCCTCGTGTCCTGCGCCACGTTTGTCTTGGCCCGCACACATGAAATCACGTCCTGTGCATGCACTAACACCATCAGAACCACCATTTTGAGTGGGATCTTGCACATTGTCAGCCTTATATAATTCACCCCCGTGATCGGAAAGAAGTGATATCTCAGCACGAAGAAGAGCTCCGGCATTCGGACGAAGTTTAGCAAACGGAAAAAGCGTTTCATCAAACACAACATCCCAGGAAATATATATTCGGCCAATAGCAACTTCTAGGCATTTATAACCTTTTTGAAGATTACTATAGCCAATAAAATCACATTGAGTAGAACAAAACTCAAGTTTATGACGATTATACGGACGCAGGTTGGGATAGCAAGCACACCCAAATATTTTGAGAAAAGTGTAGTCAGGTGTTTGATGATAGAGGCGCTATAATGGAGTGACATTGCCAATGACTTTGCTAGGAAGACGATTTATAAGATATGTGGTAGTGATAAAGGCTTCGTCCCAATATTTGAGAGGCATAGATGCATGAGCAAGAAGGGACAAACCCACTTCAACAATGTGATGGTGTTTCCGTTCAGCGGAGCCGTTTTGCTGATGAGCATGAGGACAAGAAACGTGATGTTCAATGCCTATGCTACGGAAAAAAGAGTTGAGCTTTTCATACTCCCCTCCCCAGTCACTTTGGACTGTCAAAAATTTTCAATCAAAGTGTCGCTCAACAAGTTTTTAAAACTCTTGAAACACAGAGAAAACCTCAGATTTATACTTAAGCAAATAAATCCATGTAAACTTGCTATAATCATCGATGAAACTGACATAGTATTTCTTTCTACCAAAAGAATCTCTGGCATGTCCCCATACATCACTGAAAATAAGTTCTAAAGGAGCATGAGATATACTATTCGACTTGGGATAAGGTAGTTGGTGACTCTTGGCATATTGACAAGCTTCACAAACAGACTCACTACTTGAACTATGTGACAACAAGAGGTTGCCTTTATTGACTACTTGTTTAACAATGATCGAAGATGGATGTCCTAATCTTTGATGCCACCTTGCCAAGGAGGGCTTGATGACAGAAAAAACTTGACGACGTTTGCGACTAAGTGCTCCGGATGTGATGGGGTAGAGACCTCCAATGCATCTACCGTGATGAAGGAGTTCCCTCGTTGCCCGATCCTTGATAAAAAAGTAACGAGGGTGAGTTTCAAAGAAGACATTATTGTCATGAGCTAAACGATAAATGGATGCAAGATTTTTATCAGCTTGAGGTACATGAAGAACATCTTTGAGGACTAGATCATGTTTAAGTGTAGGGGAATTAATAAGGGCTTGACCAATGTGTTGAATATCCATACCTCCACCGCTTGCGATGTGAATTTGCTCGCCGCCATGGTACTGTTCACGAAGAGCAAGTTGTTCTAGCTCGCTTGTGACATGATCCGTGGCACCAGAGTCCACGTACCACACCCCGTCTCCTCCTTGGTCGCGCATGGCCGCGGCAACATGTTTGGCATCAGGAACAAAGTTCTCATCATAGCGATGCCAACAGTCCATGACTTCATGGCCCGGCTTCTTGCAGAGTTGGCAGCGAATACGTGCTCGAGAAGAGGGAGAAGGGCGACGGCTGTTGTTGTTGTTGTGGAAGCCGCCACCCCCGGCCCTGTTGTTGTAGTTGCTGCCGCCGCTGCCGCCGGTGTTGGTGTAGCCAGCATTGCCGTGGTTGGAGTAGTCGGCGTTGCTGCGCCCACGGCCGCCACTGCACTGCCCCTGGTGACCGCGCCCACGTCCGCGGCCACGGGAGACGGAGTTGGCGGAGGACTGCCGGATGTTGGCGCCGTGAAGAAGACTGAGGCGAGCGTCGAAGCTCAGGAGCTGGCTATACAACTCCTGTACGGTGATCGGCTCCACCCGAGCAGCGAGGGCAGAGACCACAGGGTTGTAGTCCATGTCGAGGCCGGCGAGGATCTTGGACACGATCTCCGGATCGAAGAGCGCGGCGGCGGTGCAGGCGACTTCATCGGTGAGGCTTTTAATTTTTCCAAGATATTCTGCCATAGACATATTACCTTTTTGAAGATTCGTAAGCTCAATGCGCATGTTGATGGCTTGAGCTTGACTTTGTGCAGCAAACATGGTGTGAATCGCACTCCATACTTCGGCCGGCGTCGAGAGCGTGGCGACCTGTGCGAGGATCTCGCGGGATAGGGATCCCATCAAGAATCCTTGGAGTTGCTGCTGCTGTGCATACCAGAGGGATCGTGCAAAGTTGACGACCTGTTCGTCCTTGCCTTCCTTGGTGATGGTGAGCGTGGCCGGTGGTGGCGGGCTCTCCGGGTTGAGGTGGCGTTCCATCTGGGCCCCCTTGATCTGGGGAAGCACAATGGCTTTCCAGAGCAGGAAATTTCCCCTCGTGAGCTTCTATTGCGGTGGCGATCCGAGCACGGAGGTGTTGGTGGAGGTGGAGGAGGAGGAGGCAAAAGCGGATGATGATGATGCGGTGAGCGTGCCCATGGTGCGGGCCGTCATGGCGGCGGTGGTGGTGGACATGCTGCTCGGTCGCTGCGGTAGCTAGATGTGATCTATTCCTGATCTATGAGGAAGAGGCTCTGTTACCATGTGAGATGTTTTGGGCGTAGAACCCTTCGTCTGGGCCGCATTGTATTATATCGAGAGCATGCCGTGGCTTACAAGGAAGGATCGATCGAGAGAAAGAGAGATCGGTCCTGGTTCGGTTGCAGGAGGTTTAACAGAAGAAGAGATAAGAGAGAATAAGATTACAAGAGTTTAAACTACTCTCCTATCTCTAGACAATATATTCTAACAATGGCTTACCAGAAAATATCTATTTATATGCTAAATTTTCTCGTCAAATTGGGCAACTAAGAATACGTTTGGTTTGATACATGCCAACATTTGGCAAATGCCAGCATTGGATAGTAATTGGTTGAGTATCAAATTTTCTTGCCAACCTTACAAAAACTTGTCAAATTTTTTAACCTTTTATTTGTCAAAAAATGTTTTCTTATCTTAATTTGACAAATGTTGGCTTGCCAAATGCTGGCATCAAAACGATCATGATCTTAAATTCTTGTGGGATATTTTTAATTTCTGACAAGTACTTTGGGTGCCGATTTCTGCAGTAGAACGCCACTTGGCAGTTGGTGGTCATGGAAATGCAGGCAACGCAATGTACCTGCTCGGCCGACTTGAAATTTGAAACAGGCCGGCGCCAACTTTCGACAGGGGCCGTGCTGAAAGCATTGCCAGTTGCCACGGTATCGGCCGGACCGGCTTACGCATCCCGTCCGATGGTGCACTGAGATGGATAATCTGATGTGATCCGCGCCAAGTCTTCGTTCGCCGCCTGCCGCAGCTCCGCAGTTCGCTATGCGGCGTGTGACGGTTCAGTGGCCATCCGGTCACGGACCTTGATATACGGCCGAGGTTGCTTGCTACAGACACGCAAGGATCACGGTTTTCGTAGGTTCATTTTGGAGTTCAGCTGCGATGAACCGTTCGACCAGAAATCATGATCAAACGGTCGCCTTTGCCGATAATCGATCTCAGGCGGCAGCAGGCACGGGCACGCGCATGACGAAGCTGGGCTTTCACCTGCCTCCTCGAGATCAGAGACTGCCGTGACCGCTGTCACTTCGTGCACGGTGTCAGGTCATGGCGCGTGACTGATGGGACGGGACGGTTGCCCCGGCTCGAGTGCTGACACGGCCAGGCGCGCCGCCCGGCCGCTCGCACAAAACCGGGATGGTCGCAGGCCCAGGCAGAGCGTCAGCGTGCACTGTTCCGTCCGTCGCCCAGAACTTTTCTGGGTGTCGCGACTCTGTTGTCCGACCGGGATAGGAGAAAAATAATTCCGGGCCAGACAAGACAATGCGGGGTGTAGCTCTGGGTCAACTTCGGAGTGGGGAGTGTACG
This sequence comes from Triticum dicoccoides, assembly GCF_002162155.2. Taxonomy (NCBI): domain Eukaryota; kingdom Viridiplantae; phylum Streptophyta; class Magnoliopsida; order Poales; family Poaceae; genus Triticum; species Triticum dicoccoides. Next base: position 645,709,419 of record NC_041385.1, on the reverse strand, counting down.
CACGCTGGCGTAGCGTAGGTAGGAACATAGGCAAAACGGAGACAGAGTCACTGTGCGGACGCACGGGTGCACTGGTGGTTTTTAAAATGTCGTGGACTTCAACTTGAAGCAAGCAAGGTCGCATCAGTGTCAACGAGGCCCTTCACGAAATACTATACGAGTACGTGACGGATGAGAGCGGTGACGAAGGCCACACCGGAAGAACTGTTTGCACACCACCTGCCCGCAAGTACGACTCCCTACGAGGAGCAAGGATCGCCGGGATCCCGGTCGGTCGGCAGTACAGGCGCACGTTCAAATGCCCGAGCGGTACTATCGGGAGTATGCAGCGGAGTACCATAGTTTAGTTTGTACAGCGAACCACTCCTTCGGTTGCATCGTGGGCATTTTCTTGGTCTTGCTGCTTCTTGCGCGCGGCCCATCGAACAGTGAGGAGCCCGTCGCGGTGTAAGACACATTTCCTCGTAAGATCGCACCCCTTGGAGGGTATCGGGTATGGTAATGAGAGTGCCAATTACACTCGGAGTCATTCGACTTGCAAGGCTGGTTCACTCTTGTTAGGGTTTCCGAGGTAGTGGCGGAGCCCCCGTTCGGCCAAAAGGCCCAGTTAACTGTTTATTATTGAAAAAATATGATGAATAATAATAATAATAATTTCTTACAAAAAAAAGAGAAAACATAAATTTAGAAATGGCATGCTCTAAATTATGAAAGATATAATGCTACTTTATAAAAATGTCATTTTTTTCTAATTTCAATTTTACAATGAGTATTATAAAAAAAAGGCTGTGTGATCTTGAAAAATAAATTGTCAAGCTAAACTTTAAAACTGCCATCCTCTAGATAAAAAGGCCATGGAAAAATACACATTTTCGTATTAAAAAACAGAGAAACATAAATTTATAAATGCCATGCACTTGTATATAAAATTGCCATGTTATAAAAGTGACATTTCTCTAATTTATGAATTTACTATAATAAAAAATGACATGCCAATAAAAGTGAAATTTCCATCCTTTTAATAATAAAACTTTCGTTCTCTTGGTAATAAAAAAATTCATGCCAACATTAATAAAAATGCCATGCTCTCAATAATAAAATTGATATCATGTTAATAATAAGATTGCCATCCTCCTAATAATAAATATGACATGTTATTAATAATGAAAATGCCATGCTCTTAATCATAAAAAAATTATCTTCTTGATGAAAATATATATGCTATTTCATTAATAATAAATATGCCATGCTCTTAATAATAAAGTTGCTATCCTTTTAATAATAAAAATGCCATGTTACTAATTTTAAAAGTGCCATACTCCTAACAAACATAATTGCCAAGTGAGAAAGTAAAAAAAAAATCGAAAAATATGCGATGAGTAAGTTATAAAATTTCCAAAAGATTGCCATGGAGGCATTACAAAAGGACATAGAAATTGTCATGCTACCTTGTAACATCCCAAATTTTCAATTTGAAATGTTATTCATAGATCATCATTGCATATCATATTTTATTGCATTTTGGTTGATCGTAGAAATTTTAAGCAACTCAAGGACCCATGGAGAGAGTTGGGGATTTCGTCTATTTTCATATTTAGGTTTTCTCAAATATTGAAAAGAGGATCGATTTGGTTTTAATTTTTTTTCCTCTTCAAAAAATATTTTCATTGTATAAAATAAAAGAAAGGAGATAAAATGACTTCTACAAAATAAAATCTCTACTCCTAATGGACGAATTGGTTGAATAGTCCCCCCACTTTCAACCGGTTTATTTTCAACCGGTTTTTTTTCAACCGGTTTTTCTTCGTCCCACCTCCCACCACCCCCCTCCCACCGGTTTTTCTCTTTCTCGTCTGGCCGACAATACCCAACGTATTTATGGTAATCAATCACAATTAATCCATGTATGGTAAGGCTATAAACTTAGAAATCTCAAATATGATAATTATAGTAATAAATCAATCCATGTATGGTAAGGCTATAACTAAGGAAATTTCGAATATGGTAATTATCGCCAGAATCAAAGCTTTCCAAAAAAGTTCTTCTTGCCATACCCTTCAATCGCGCCCTGCTCCATTCCGATCTCCTTCCCTCAATCGCTCCAGCTGATTTACTCTTTCCAAACCTAACCCCTGCCTGATCTAGATAAAGAGGCTCTCTCCTGCCCGTCTCATCCCTCCCTTGTGCCAACCATGGAAGAGAGGAGGGAGAGCACAGAGGAGCGCGCCGGCGATGCGCCGATGCTCGCTGGTTGAGGCATGGTCGGCGTGTGAGTCAAGAGGATCCCTGCATCTGTGGTGGTAGGCGATCCAAGGAAGAGTAGTCGAACATGAAAGCGATGGGAGGGACAACACCCTGCTGCCGGGCTCGTCCGCCTCTTCATGGCCGACGACCGCGTTGGATGTGGCCGAGGGCGGCGATGATGGAGGGAGCCGCTGGCGCTGGCCAGGCTCTCGACCGAGTCGCTGCTCCTCAGTGCCAGCCCTTTCCGCCGCGCCGGATCGCTCGTCATCTTGGGGACCCCGAAGGGATGCTGCCGGTGTGGGAGGCGCCCACGACAGTGCGGGCTTGGGACCGAGCGGCGGGGGACGTTACGGGTTCCGTTCTAGGGCTAGGTCGGGAAGTCTATCGTGTTTCTGTCGGAAAATCTTGTGATCAATGGGTTTACTAAATTAATTTTGGGTCTATATTAAGGGGCACCGTCTATTCTTGTCATTCGAATTTGCATTCTTGCATCAGAAGTTCAAGAGAACTGTCATGAATAGCACAATGCCTTTCAGTTTGTAGACTGATAACTGAACATCACATCTTTTGATTTCTGTTTGGCCTCCTGGGAACGTAGACTAATTTAACACGTCATTTTTCGGTTTATTGTTCAAAATTGTTTCACTTCACATGATCGTGAACATACATGATGTGTATGTATTTTTTAATTTTGTGTCTGGTGACCTCAATTTTTATGCCTTCTACAGGTGAGTTGCTAACAAAATTCTAAATGTACATGCTCCAGGTAAATTTCTGGACATATATATTATATCTATATGTCCTTTCTACGAGGACATAAAATGCATCCCTATTTTCTATCTACCATTTTGTAACCCTTTGCAGAATGGTCTGGGGAGGTTCGCAACATTGTCTACTCATCTGATCGGAAATCTGTATATGTTGTCGATCGTGTGACTCTATGGAACTGATGGGGAGGTACCCTTCTTTGCCTGGGAGTTATATTTGGTTTAGTTCGCTGAATCTGGTTTGGGTTTGCACTAATCTTGCGTACTAAGTTTTTAGTGTATAATCTGTTTGTAGGTCCCACTATTTGATTAGTGGACGCAACTGATGGGGGCATGGAGATGATGGCAAGGCATCACGCTGTGGTGGTGGCGAGGGGGCCATCGATGAAGGCGGCGATGACAGGGGCTGCCTACAAAAGCGGTGCATGGATGGGGGAGGTGAAGTGGCGAGGGCTGGGAAGGTGGAGAACGACAATCGCGGGAGATGGAGTGGTGGCAATATTGGACGAGCTCACCTCCGGAGTGTGTGGGCAAGATTTCCTTTTCGGGTCGGCCGGCTTTTTTTTAAAGCATGTGCATGCATGAGTTGGGGCTTATTTCCAGCGGTGAACATGCATGGGTAAAACCGTTTTCTTTTGCGAAAGGGGAGGGGAGACAAAAAACGGAGGTGGGAGGGGGAGCCGTACATGGTGGGAGGGGTGGAAACCCTAGAAGCTGGGCCTGGGATGATCAGGCTGTCATGAACTGAAGTTATTTGTTTATAGTGTCACAAGTGTGTATTGTATAATTGTTTATATATTTGTCGTATATTTTATTGAATTTAGGTGTGTGCGCAAGGTTTTCATACCTTGAAATTATGAATATTGTGAAGTGCGAGCCTCTCTATTCTAGAAAATCATGGAATTGGTAGAAATGTATATCTCTACTCCTAATGGACGAATTGGTTGAATAGTCCCCCCCACTTTCAACCGGTTTATTTTCAACCGGTTTTTCTTCGTCCCACCTCCCACCACCCCCCTCCCACCGGTTTTTCTCTTTCTCGTCCGGCCGACAATACCCAACGTATTTATGGTAATCAATCACAATTAATCCACGTATGGTAAGGCTATAAACTTAGAAATCTCAAATATGATAATTATAGTAATAAATCAATCCATGTATGGTAAGGCTATAACTAAGGAAATTTCGAATATGGTAATTATCACCAGAATCAAAGCTTTCCAAAAAAGTTCTTCTTGCCATACCCTTCAATCGCGCCCTGCTCCATTCCGATCTCCTTCCCTCAATCGCTCCAGCTGATTTACTCTTTCCAAACCTAACCCCTGCCTGATCTAGATAAAGAGGCTCTCTCCTGCCCGTCTCATCCCTCCCTTGTGCCAACCATGGAAGAGATGAGGGAGAGCACAGAGGAGCGCGCCGGCGATGCACCGATGCTCGCTGGTTGAGGCATGGTCGGCGTGTGAGTCAAGAGGATCCCTGCATCTGTGGTGGTAGGCGATCCAAGGAAGAGTAGTCGAACGTGAAAGCGATGGGAGGGACAACACCCTGCTGCCGGGCTCGTCCGCCTCTTCGTGGCCGACGACCGCGTTGGATGTGGCCGAGGGCGGCGATGATGGAGGGAGCCGCTGGCGCTGGCCAGGCTCCCGACCGAGTCGCTGCTCCTCAGTGCCAGCCCTTTCCGCCGCGCCGGATCGCTCGTCATCTTGGGGACCCCGAAGGGATGCTGCCGGTGTGGGAGGCGCCCACGACAGTGCGGGCTTGGGACCGAGCGGCGGGGGACGTTACGGGTTCCGTTCTAGGGCTAGGTCGGGAAGCCTATCGTGTTTCTGTCGGAAAATCTTGTGATCAATGGGTTTACTAAATTAATTTTGGGTCTATATTAAGGGGCGCCGTCTATTCTTGTCATTCGAATTTGCATTCTTGCATCAGAAGTTCAAGAGAACTGTCATGAATAGCACAATGCCTTTCAGTTTGTAGACTGATAACTGAACATCACATCTTTTGATTTCTGTTTGGCCTCCTGGGAACGTAGACTAATTTAACATGTCATTTTTCGGTTTATTGTTCAAAATTGTTTCACTTCACATGATCGTGGACATACATGATGTGTATGTATTTTTTAATTTTGTGTCTGGTGACCTCAATTTTTATGCCTTCTACAGGTGAGTTGCTAACAAAATTCTAAATGTACATGCTCCAGGTAAATTTCTGGACATATATATTATATCTATATGTCCTTTCTACGAGGACATAAAATGCATCCCTATTTTCTATCTACCATTTTGTAACCCTTTGCAGAATGGTCTGGGCAGGTTCGCAACATTGTCTACTCATCTGATCAGAAATCTGTATATGTTGTCGATCGTGTGACTCTATGGAACTGATGGGGAGGTACCCTTCTTTGCCTGGGAGTTATATTTGGTTTAGTTCACTGAATCTGGTTTGGGTTTGCACTAATCTTGCGTACTAAGTTTTTAGTGTATAATCTGTTTGTAGGTCCTACTATTTGATTAGTGGACGCAACTGATGGGGGCATGGAGATGATGGCAAGGCATCACGCTGTGGTGGTGGCGAGGGGGCCATCGATGAAGGCGGCGATGACAGGGGCTGCCTACAAAAGCGGTGCATGGATGGGGGAGGTGAAGTGGCGAGGGCTGGGAAGGTGGAGAACGACAATCGGGGGAGATGGAGTGGTGGCAAGATTGGACGAGCTCACCTCCGGAGTGTGTGGGCAAGATTTCCTTTTCGGGTCGGCCGACTTTTTTTAAAGCATGTGCATGCATGAGTTGGGGCTTATTTCCAGCGGTGAACATGCATGGGTAAAACCGTTTTCTTTTGCGAAAGGGGAGGGGAGACAAAAAACGGAGGTGGGAGGGGGAGCCGTACATGGTGGGAGGGGTGGAAACCCTGGAAGATGGGCCTGGGATGATCAGGCTGTCATGAACTGAAGTTATTTGTTTGTAGTGTCACAAGTGTGTATTGTATAATTGTTTATATATTTGTCGTATATTTTATTGAATTTAGGTGTGTGTGCAAGGTTTTCATACCTTGAAATTATGAATATTGTGAAGTGCGAGCCTCTCTCTTCTAGAAAATCATGGAATTGGCTGACACACCATTAAATAATTTGATGCCACATGCTTATTTTAAATGGCTAGAAAGCACAAGTGAAAGCTTCTTTTGATTTGGTTCCTTCATTGCATGGTTTGATCACAATTTCTCAACAATTGAGAGATAGAATGATACTCAAATTATTCAAATTCTTACTCTACAAACTAAAAGAGAATAGAACCAAACAATGGTATATTTGTGTCCATGAAGATAGCTATCCAGTTCTAGCGCATGGGTTGACATGGGTTGCAGACTGCATTTGGCATCATCTTTACCTAGGTTTTCTTTGACCCCATCCTATAACCGACCTCCTTTCGATTAACTCATCCTATCGCCCAAGTCAACACCGACCTATGAATCCTACATATATTTATAACTCCATGGCAACCTCCATATATTTTTAGAACTCCGTGGCAATGCACGGGCATTTAGCTATGAGTCACGAGTGTATTGTTGTTGCATTTCACAAAACCATCGTATATATGAAGGTTTGGTTCAATTATTTTCCTACATATAATATTTTGTTGTTGAATTTCAATTCATGAGTCCCAAGTTAAATTTGGCACGCTGCTGATCTCTATATATCATCAACTACTTGAATCTTGTGTGTAACTATGAATTCAATCTTTTTATCAAAAGATATATATTCAGTGTTTGGGATTAATATCAATTGCATATAATGCTTGGTAGTGGTAATATCAAATTTGTCCATCAAATAAATCTTAAATCCTGTGTTTTTTTGCCTATCAGTTTGATAAAGTCAGAAACGTGTATGTGGTTGAACGGTATATAATAGCCAGTTGCATGGAAGATATGTATGTAATTGCTAAATGTTTAATGTATATCATATAATGTGGGTAGCTCTATCAAGAATCGCACATCAGAGTTACCAGTGCATTCTTATTTGAGAAATAGCATGCAAAGTACTCGGACATCCATGATGGTGCAAGTGTCGCTTTTTTCGGGAAACTTACTAAGGAGATAGAGTTCCAGCTGTTTATAAGGAATGTATTTGGCCCTTCTTAGAAGGGAAACTAGCTTGCAAACTTTATGGTCCAACTATCATTGAAATACCAACTGATATGTTATGAAATCTTCAACTTATATTCTTTAGGAACTTCATTTAAGTTGTACTGACCTCATGAGATTCCAATCTATGTTTCATAGTTTATACTCCTCACTATCATAAATTCATAGACTCAAAAGTTTGTTGTATATGTTTATTACTCGAGCATTGCAATACACTGCACTCGGATGATTTTGTCCACAGAAAATTTGAAGCTCCATGATTCGGCAAGAGGATTTGTGCAAGAAATCATGTACATCTTAAAGTTTTGCATCTCAAATTTGGTACCTGTGTTGAACAGGAGGAAGCCTAGAATTCGCTTCACAGACGGAACTCGTCAATATAGAAGAGTAACACCTAGATAGAATCAAATCTGGTCAGAGAAGCCAATTGTGCCTTCTTCCCGAGTGCCAAATGTAGATGACTAATGCTGATGACACCACTCGCTTCCTTGTTTTTAAATATCACATGTGCAACACAATGATGCAAAGCGAATTTCATGGAGGGGGGGATAAGACGTATTTGTGTGGTTGAAGGAGCACATGTAAGTACATATTTTGGTGAGGGTGGAAATTGAAATGCATGCTTGGAGAAACATAGTCATAAGCATGTGATGTACAAACTCCATATAATGATATTATGATATGTGTTTTCATAGATAATTTTATTTTTCAGGGCAACGCACGGTCATTCAACTAGATTTAGCTTCCTTGGATTAGGAATAGATCTAGAAGAAGGTGACGTGGTAGGGTTTTTTTGTACCGTCCGAGACAACGAAACAATGACATGGAAGCTACATGCAAAATTAAGGGGCAATAGATTGATAGGGTGAATGATGTATGGACAGAGAAGGTGATGAACGGCAAGTTTAATGGGAAAGGGCGGCTAGAGGGGTGTGTCATGTTTGTAAGAATAGAGAGAAGAATATGCTTGCATTTGTGTTGTGGTTGAACATTGCGTGCAATATGTTCGTTTTTGGGGAGGAAAATGAGCATTGTTTACACAATTTCATTTGTTGGCCCGTGGCAACGCACGGGCATTCTACTAGTAAATATTGGAGGGAAAATGTTAAAATCAAATAAGTATTTTATTTGGACTTTTATTGCTATTCTATTTGAATTAGGAGGAAAATGCGTTTTCCAAAATTGCACTAGAGGCCCAAATAAATGTTCACTTTGTCCGCAATATTATTAAAGGATCGTGAAAATTTATTTCAGGATTTTTGGACTCTATTTAGTATTTATTTTATTTGTTTTTCCGCGTCAATTTATATATATAAAAAGTGCACCGACCTACTCGGGCTGTGCCCGACCCGGACACCCCTCCCAGCCGGCCTTATAAGGCCGGACCGCGACCCCACAGCCACCCAGCCGCCCGCCCCCGAAACCCTAGGGCCACCGCCGCCGCCCCGTCCCGCCGCCGCCGCCGCCGACCGCCGTACGTGGCTGAGGTAGCCGTCGTCGCCGCCGTCCGGTTTTCTCAGGAAAACCGATCGTTTTTTGAGAAAACCCTAGATCTAGTTTTTTTCCAGATTGGTTCGGTTTTTTTCGGGTTTAGTTAAATAGCGGACGTTCGTCCGTATGTTCGTGATGTTGTTCGTCAGTTAAGCGCAGACAGCGAACGTTCGTTTGTTAGCCTGTTCGTCTCGTTTTGTTTTTCCAGGGTTTTTCCGTGATTATTTTTCGATCACGATTTCTGCCCTAATCTTCGATCTAGTATAACTTTTCGCTCGTTTGTCCGTTTTAGATGAAACAAGCACCTAGATCTTCGTCTCGAAGCCCTCTTTCTGTTTCACCAACTTGAACAAGATTTTGGTACTGTAAAATTTGACTTTAGTCCAGATTAGTAATCGGATCTTGTTTCTTTCGTAGTTTGTGTTTGTTGCTCCGTTTGATTTGATTTTTTGCAAACCGGAGTTCTTGAGTTGAACTTTCTGGTTAGATTTTCTTATTTGCGTTTTACCCATGCATTTAGTTGAGTGCTTATGTATGTATTATTTGTCTGTGATAGAATTCCCGGAGTCAGAAGCGTGTTACTACGAGTCTCTAGGTTTTGGGGATCATCAGCAAGGCAAGTAACACTTTGATCATATCCCTTTATTATCCAGTTTTATGCATTAGTTTCAATCCTCAAACATTGCATGGTTAGGATCTGAATAATATGTGGGTTTGGGAAGTAGATGATGAGGTAGAACCTATTGCCCCGTTTATTATCAAACCTTTGGGAGTTACTTCTACGTTATGCTTAGGATTGCTATGCTATGCTCGTCGACGGAGGAGATCGAGTCTTGTGGGGAAGAGTGCGCAAACCTCTACAGAGTGTACAAACTCATCATGGTTAGCCGTCTCCCCGGTTATGGACATCTTGAGTATCTGGTTCTTGGATTATCCTGTTGATCTCATCACTCTAAATTTAAAATGTTGGGTTAATTGATGATGTTTAATTGGGATTGAGTTGGAGGAACCATCTCAATGTTTAACAACCACCATGATAGTTAAATAAAATTTATTCCTTTGATGTAGGGAAAAATTGGCTTTCTGCAAAACTGTAACCATAGACCTTTCTACCAGCCATATGTGCATGTAGTGATAGCATTTATTTTTTTCATTACTCTATGTGTTACTTTGCCAGCATATTCCATGTGCTCACCCGTTTCGGGCTGCAACATATCATGTTGCAAACTTTTCAGACGATGAGTAAGGTGCCACAAGTCGTTGTCGTTCACCCAGCTATGCCGTTGGAGTTGATGTACTCACTTTATCTTCCAAGCCTTCCGTTGTTATCGTATTTAGATGGCCTTAAGCCATATTATTGTATTAAGTTCTCTTTTGAGACATTTCAATGTAATAAGTGTGTGACTGAAACTCTGTTATATATCCTCGAGTACTGTGCATGTCAGCATTACCGATCCAGGGATGACACTGATGAACAGAGACTAGACTGTTTGAGGTCTGATTGCTAGAAGATGGTATCAGAGCACACGCTGACTGTAGGACACGACCACTAAGATAAACCATAGGCCACTCTTCTCTACTCATTTCTGACTCCTCTCCCTTTTTTACTCTATAGGATGGCAGAGTCAAGGAACAAGTTTTCACAACCGGATGAAGATACACCTTTTGGACGGCACCTGAAGGAAGTCACTAGGTACCTGAACATTGGAATACCAAGCTTCACCGGGACCTACATCACCACTTTACCAGAAGAGGAGCGTTGGATGATACGAGTTCAAGTTCCAAGAAGGACATTCATGCCAGTCACTGAACCCATAGAGTTTTCCTTTGATGCACCAACCTGGAGTCTAGGAAAGAGCATGGCTGCCCACATCGCCACGGGACGCATTGGAGAAGTTTACCGCAAGGATCTCAAGGACACTATCTACCAGATATGTGGGCGCCGGGATGAGCAATGGGAGATGATTAGCACTAGGAGGGATAGGTCCATTGCAGCTTTCATCCAGGAGTTAAACCAGCACATTCGCTGCCAGGAGAACCAGATGTGCGGAGGCATGATAGATCTGAAGAAGGTAATGACCAGGATTATGGAGCTAGAAGAAAAACTCAAGTCTACACGCGATGGATATGAGGAGGAAATGACGATACTAGTGGAGAAGAATGACGACCTGTCGAGGAAGCTAGGAGTGTTCATGGGAGACCCCGCGCCAGGAGGAGATGACGACGATTCCAAGGACATTCATTCGGAGGATGAAAGCACAAGTGCTCCCTGGGTGATTTTGGTAATTCATGACAACATATCTCTTGTTGGACTAACTCTTTTATCTAGTATATTTCAGACAAGTTCAACAATGGAGTGGTATGGACAAGAGGATGTGGAACCCCTTCAAGATGCTAAGGACAAAGGATTGGCTCAAGCTCAAAGCTGAGGACTCTACATTTTCTATTTCAGTGATCCAAGATCACATTGAGTCTATAGGAAAGCCAATACTATTAAAAGGGGATGAGGTGTTGCTTAATGGCTTGCTTGCTCAAAATGCTTAGTGATATGCTCCAAAGCCCTCAACCACTTTCTCATATCCACATATGTCCCAAACCTAAAGTCAAACTTGGCCCCACCGATTTGATCTATCCGGCGCCACCGAGTTCATTTGACATAGCCACTGCCAGAAACCCTAGTCTTTTCGGTCTCACCGATAGGGATCTCGGTCTCACCGAGATGGGATTGCAAACTCTCTATTTCCCTTCGTAACATTTCGGTCCAACCGATATACGCGATCCGTCCCACCGAGTCTGCAATGCAAACTCTCTATTTCCTTTTCGTAACACTTCGGTCCCACAGAGATGAGAGAATCGGTCCATCGAGTTTTCCTCACCAACTCTCTGGTTTGCTTATTACAAAAGTCGGTCCAACCGAGTTTGAGTAATCGGTCCAACCAAGATTACGTTATGCCCTAACCCTAATGATATCGTCCTACCGAGATGCATGTCGGTCCCACCAAAATTGTCTAACGGTCACATATGAACTGAATTGGTCCGACCGAGATTTTTGATCCGGTCCAACCGAGTTTGGTGTAATGTGTATAACGGTTAGATTTTGTGTGGAGGCTGTATATACCCCTCCACCCTCTCCTAATTCGTGAGGGAAGCCATTAGATTATGCCTACACTTCCATTATCCATTTTCTGAGAGAGAGCCACCTACTCATGTGTTGAGACCAAGACATTCCATTCCTACCATATGAATCTTGATCTCTAGCCTTCCCCAAGTTGCTTTCCACTCAAATCATCTTTCCACCAAATCCAATCCTATGAGAGTGAGTTGAGTGTTGGGGAGACTATCATTTGAAGCACAAGAGCAAGGAGTTCATCAACAACACACCATCTATTACCTTTTGAACGGTGGTGTCTCCTAGTTGGTTAGGTGTCACTTGGGAGCCTCCGACAAGATTGTGGAGTTGAACCAAGGAGTTTCTAAGGGCAAGGAGATCGCTTACCTCCTGAAGATCTACCCTAGTGAGGCAAGTCCTTCGTGGGTGATGGCCATGGTGGGATTGACAAGGTTGCTTTTTCGTGGACCCCTCGTGGATGGAGCCCTCCGTGGACTCGCGCAGCCGTTACCCTTCGTGGGTTGAAGTCTCCATCAACGTGGATGTACGATAGCACCACCTATCGGAACCACGCCAAAAACATCCGTGTCTTTGCGTTTGCACACTCCAATCCCGTCCCTTTACTTTCTTGCAAGTTGCATGCTTTATTTTTCGCTGCTCATATACTCTTTGCATGCTTGCTTGATTTGTATTGTGAATGGTTAAACTTATGCTTAAACTCTATCTAAACTTGAAAAACTTAAAAACTTCCAGCTTTGTGTGTTAAGGGTCTATTCACCCCCCTCTATACACTTCTTCTCGATCCTTTCAGAGGACTACATCATCATCGATGACACCGACTCAGACCCCGATGATAGCGATGATGACTATGTTGATGAAGCTGGAGCAGATATCATGGAGTCTTCCACTGATCAAACTTTCTAGTCGAACACCATATCAGTAGTAGTATTCCCCCATGTATATAGTATAGTCCGAGCACTTTTGTAATGATAGTTTGACCGATTGTAAGCCCTTGTTTGAACTGATTGAAGTGATATGATTGTGTTTGTCTCATGTGCATATGGGTAGTGATTTCCCTCTAGACCTCATTCTATTATGTTTTCTCACCTTTTGTAAACCCATCAGATGCCTCCGAGATGTGACAATGGATTTGCTTTCCCACCGGAGCTCACTCAGTTGATCCAGCAGCAGAATACATTGATGCAGCTACTAGTGCAGAATCAGAACCAAGGGAATAACAACAACAACCCACCACCACCACCTGTTGATCACTTAGCCTGTTTCCTAAGGCTGAATCCGCCGGTGTTCTCTAGTAGCACCGAGTCGATTGTTGCAGATGATTGGCTCCGCAAGATTGGAAGGGAACTGACCACTGCAGGATGCACAGATGCGGAGAGAGTGTGTTTTGCTGCACATCAGCTTGATGGACCCGCAGCATCATGGTGGGAGAATTTCATAGCCTCTTACCACATTGATACTATTATGTGGGATCGGTTTCAGCAAGCTTTTCGCACTGCCCATGTCTCAGCAGGAGCTATGAACATGAAGAAGCGCAAGTTTCGCAACTTGCGCCAAGGAGGACGCACAGTGGGCCATTATGTGGATGAGTTTAGTAAGTTAGCACATTATGCCCCTGATGACATAGCTACAAATGTCGCTAAGCAGGAGAAGTTTCTGGAAGGACTGAATGATGACCTGAGCATGCAGTTGATGGTCGAAATATTCAACAACTACCAGGAGTTGGTAGATAGAGCTCTCGTGATTAAAGGGAAGCAACAACAAATAGACAACCGCAAGAGGAAGTATGGACAAGGCAAGTACAATTTAGGAGCTCAGCAGAGACCCCGTTTTACCCCGAACTTGGGAGGACATATTACCATAACCATGGAGGCCATAATTCTAATGGAGGAAGTACGCATAAACATAGTGGCCCCAATAATGGGAATGGGAATGGAGGAAACAATGGTCAGAACCGTTCCAACCCAGCAATGCCTGCCAAGAAGGATCTAAGTCGCATTACTTGTTTCAAGTGCGGGAAGAATGGACATTACTGTAACATCCCAAATTTTCAAATTGGAATGTTATACATAGATCATCATTGCATATCATATTTTGTTGCATCTTTGCCTCGATCCTAGAAATTCTATGCAACTCAAGGACCCTCGGAGAGAGTTGGGGATTTCGTTATTTTCTTATTTGAGTTTTTCTCAAATTTTGAAAATAGGGTCATTGATTTTATTTATTTTATCTTCAATTATTTCTATTACAAAAATATGCGAGAGGGAATAAAATGACTTTCCCAAAATAAAGAAATAATGAAGATTTAATAATAAAATCAAATAAGTTTTATTTTGGAAGTTTTTCGCCTTTTATTTGAATTTAGGAAAAATGCGCGTTTTTCAAATTTGCATCTAGGCCCCAAATAAATGTTCATTAAATCCGGCTTGATTTTAGAAACCGGGGAAAATTTATTTCGGGATTTTTGGAGTCCGTTTAGTATTTCTTTTTATTTTTTTTCTTCTGCGCGTAATGTTTAAAAAAAATGCGCAACCGACCTCGGGCCGTGCCCGAGCGGGACTCCGCTCGAGGGGCACTATATATAGCGCCGCCCGGCGCCCCCCAGGCCCAGCCGCCCCGCCCTGCCAGCCGCCGCCGGCCCACACCCGCGCCGAACCCTAACCCTAGCCAGCGCCCGCCGCCGCCGCCAGCCAGATCTGC
>NC_041385.1:645686607-645694576 GCF_002162155.2 Triticum dicoccoides | reverse complement strand
CGTCGCCGGACCGGCCGGAGCCCCGCCGGACTTCGTCGCCGCCGCCGCCGAGGTTCGCCGCCGCCTCGAATCGCGTGCCGCCGGTTTCTTAAAAACCGGGCGGTTTTCATCACGTTTTTTCGTTTTTCTTTATTTTCGGTCTTTTTTGGTTTAGGTTAATTAGCGGACGTTCGTCCGTTAGTTTGTTTTAACGAATGCCTTCGTCAGATTCGTTAAATTAACGAACGTTCGTTCATTAATCCGTTCGTCATTTTTTCTTTTTCTCAGATTTAATCCGCGATTTTTCTGATCGCGATTCCAGATCTGATTTTTGTTCTAGTATAACTTTTCGCTCGTTTATCGGAATCAGGCGATTCAAGCGCCTGGAGTTTCGTCTCGAAACCCTCTTTCCGAATAATCTACTTAAACAAGTTTTTCCTCTGTAAAATTTGACTTAGATCCAGATTAGTAAAACGAAGCTGTTTTCCTTCGCCGTTTGACTTTCGTTGCTTTGTTTGATTTGGTTCTTTTTGCAAACCGGAGTTCTTAAGTTGAACATTCTGGTTGGATCTTTTATTCGAGTTTTACCAGTGCATTAGATGAGTACTTATTGTATGCTTGTTTGTTTGTCTGCGATAGAATACCCGGAGTGCGCCGCCTGTTACTTCGAGTCTCTAGGTCTCGCGGATCATCAGCAAGGCAAGTAACACTTTGATCATACCTTTTCTACTACCCAGTTTTTATGCATTAGATCTACCCTCAAACATTGCATGACTAGGATCAAATTAAATTGTGGGATGGGAAGTAGTTGAGGTAGTACCTATTACCTGTTTTGTTATCAAACCTTTGGGAGTTACTTCTACGTTTGCTTGTTATGCCATGCTATGCTAGTAGACGTGGATTGGGTGAGTATATCCATGACAGATGTGAGTTTGTTAATTAATGGTTTATTTAAGGTGGCAACTTAAACACACATCTGGGTGGATTGAGGCACCTGGTTTCTATCAGGACTTGCCTGTATTTCTTCGGACCGCCACCCAGGCTCAAAGGGATCATGAGATTATTCAATCTAGAAACTTACGTGTGCAGCCACAAGCCATTATGGGCTCTGGCATAGTTGACTAAGTTGTGTGAACTCTTACGGGTAGACTAGCAGATGTAGGGGAAAGTAGGTGTACCAGTCTACCCACATGTAAGGTGCTAGTGCTTCCGAAAGACTATGTCTCGGTCATCCGTTTCTCAAACACCATGTAGTGCGAGGAATCAAACGGAGGCGATCGAGTCTTGTGGGGAAAAGTGCGCAAACCTCTGCAGAGTGTACAAACTAATCATGATTAGCCGTGTCCCCGGTTATGGACGTTTTGAGTATCTAGTACCTGGATATCATGTGAATCTCATCATGTTACTTTAATCTAATATTGTTGGGTTTGATGAGTACTTTTAATTGGGATTGAGAATGCTGTCAACCATTCTCAATGTTTAACAACCACCATGATAGTTAATTAAATTTATTTCTTTGCAGTAGGGGAAAATTGGCTTTATACAAAACTGTAACCATAGAGCTTTTACACCAGCCAAATTGCATGTAGTGTAGCTTATTCCATTGTTATTCTCTATGTGTTACATTGCCAGCATATTCCATGTGCTGACCCGTTTTCGGGCTGCAACGTTTCATGTTGCAGACTTTTCAAACGACGAGTAAGGTGCTTTTAGGTCGTGGTTCTATACTCAGTGATGCCGTTGGAGTTGATGGACTCGCTTATCTTCCAAGCCTTCCACTGTTATCGTTTTTAGATGGCCTTAAGCCATATTTATTTCAATAAGTTCTCTTTTGAGACATTCGATGTAATAAGTGTGTGATTGCTACTCTATTATAAATCCTCCAAGTACTATGTGGTGTCAGCATTACTGATCCAGGGATGACACTGAGCACAGAGACTTGACCGTCTGAGGTCGGGTCGCTACAAGGTGGTATCAGAGCACACGCTGACTGTAGGACACGGCCACTAAGCTAAAGCCCTAGATCACTACTCTTTCTTCTCATTTCTGATTCCTCATCTTTTCTATTCCTTAGGATGGCAGATGCAAGGATCAAGTTTGCGCAACCAGATGAGAATTCACCTTTTGGATGTCACTTGAAGGAAGCCGCTAGATACCTAAACATAGGAGTACCAAGCTTCACTGGAACTTTCAACGCCACTTTACCCGAAGAGGAGCGCTGGAGGATTCAAGTCTACATTCCAGGAAGGAAATTTGCACCAATCACAGAGCCAATAGAGTTTACCTTTGATGTGCCAACATGGAGCCTAGGAAAGAGCATGGCAGCTCACATCGCCATGGGCGAATTGGAGAAGTTTACTACAACGACCTCAAGAATACTATCTACCAGATTTGTGGGTGCCGAGATGAGCATTGGGAGATGATCACCACCAGGAGGGACAGATCAATCGCAGCTTATATTCAAGAGTTAAACCAACACATCCGACGCCAGGAGAATCAGATGTGCGCAGATATGGAGGAGCTACAGAAGGCTATGACCAGGATCAAGGAGCTAGAAGCAGAACTCAAGGCTACGCGCAAAGGTTATATGGAAGAAATCATCGCTCTGGTAAGACAGAACGGTGACCTTAAGGAGAAGATTGGAGTATTCATGGGAGGTTCAGCACCCAAAGTAGAAGAGGATGAACCTACATGTCCAGATAATTATATCATCATCGACGACACCGACTCAGATCCCGACGACAGCGATGATGACTATGTTGATGAAGCTGGGGCAGATATCATGGAATCTTCATCGGAGCAGTTTTTCTAGTTGACCACCATAACAGTAGTAGAATTTTCCACCATTTAACTAGTTTTAGTCCAAGCACTTTTGTAACGATAGTTAGACCGTTGTATGCCCTTGTTTGATTTGATTGGAATGAAATTGTGTGTTTTGTCACATGTGCATATGGGTAGTGTATTCTCACTAGACCTCATTCTATTCTTAACTCTCCCCCTTAAAACCCTCAGATGCCTCCGAGACGCGACCCCGGATTTATTTTTCCGCCAGAGATCACTCAGTTGATTCAGCAGCAGACTACCTTGATTCAAACATTGGTACAGAACCAAGGCAACAACAACAACCCACCACCACCACCACCTGTTGACCATTTGACCCATTTCTTAAGGCTGAATCCGCCGGTGTTTTCCAATAGCACCGAGCCGATAGTAGCAGATGATTGGCTCCATAAGATAGGGAGGGAGTTGACCACTGCAGGATGTACAGATGGAGAAAGGGTGAAGTTTGCTGCACATCAGCTTGAAGGACCCGCAATAGCATGGTGGGAGAATTTTACAGCCACTTACCCTGTAGACACTGTCACATGGAATCAGTTTTAGCAAGCTTTTCGTACTGCCCATGTTTCAGCAGGAGCTATGGCCATGAAGAAGCGTGAGTTTTGCAACTTACGCCAAGGAGGACGGACAGTTGGCCAGTATGTGGATGATTTTAGTAAGCTAGCACGTTATGCCCCAGATGACGTTGCTACGGATGCAGCTAAGCAGGAGAAGTTTCTAGAAGGACTGAATGATGAGCTGAGCATGCAGTTGATGGTAGCCACTTTCAATAACTACCAGGAGTTAGTAGATCGTGCTCTTATGATTGAGGGGAAGCAGCAGCAGATTGACAATCGTAAGAGGAAGTATGCACAGGGGAAGTACAATTCTGGAGCTCAGCAGAAGCCACGTTTTACCCCAAAGTCAGGGGAACACTTTCAGCATACTCATGGAGGAGGTAGTTGGCACAAACATAATGGTGCAAAGAATGGAAACGGGAATGGAGGAAGCAATGGACAAAGCCACACCAACCCGTCAACACCATCCAAGGCAGACCTGAGCCACATCACTTGCTTTAAGTGCCGTAAGACTGGGCATTATGCAAATGATTGCCCAGAAGCTCAAAATAGAAATGGCAATGGAAGCTCAGGAAAGAAGCCGAACCCTTTCAACAGGGGGCAAGTGAACCACGTCACCGTGGAGGAGGTTGAAGCTCAGCCAGACGCAGTAATCGGTAAGTTTTTGGTTAAGGCATTTACTGCAGTTGTTCTTTTTGATACTAGTGCATCGCATTCATACATATCAAGGGGATTTGTGGATAAGTTTAGCCTGCCCACTAAGACTCTTAAGACACCTATACTAGTGAGTTCACCGGGAGCTGAGTTTATGGTCAGTCAAGGATGCTTTCAGGTGCCATTAAGTATAGGAAGGCATGTTTTCCCAACGGATTTAATTATATTGGAATCCCAGGGTTTGGATGTAATTCTTGGTATGGATTGGCTGTCAATGTATGGAGGGAACATTGATTGCGCCAGTAAGTCGATTTTGCTTACGACACCAGAAGGAAGAAAAATCAAGTATGTATCACGGCATGAGCCAAGAAGAGCACATGTAAATTCCTTATCAAGAGTTGTGCAGGAGGAAGTACCAGTGGTAAGGGATTTTCCCGATGTATTTCCAGAAGAGTTGCCAGGCATGCCACCGGATAGAGACATTGAGTTCTTAATTGAACTACTGCCAGGCACTGGACCTATATCCAAGAGACCGTACAGGATGCCAGCCCAAGATTGAGGAAATTAAGAAGCAGATCAAGGAGTTGCTGGATAAAGGTTTTATTCGCCCAAGTTCTTCGCCTTGGGGGTCGCCAGTACTTCTGGTGGAAAAGAAGGATGGATTGTTAAGAATGGTTGTTCATTATCGCGGATTGAATGAAGTAACCATCAAGAACAAGTACCCACTACCAATGATCAATGATCTGTTTGACCGGTTGCAAGGAGCTAAGGTGTTTTCCAAGATCGATTTGCGATTAGGATACCATCAGTTGCAGATTCGGGAGCAAGATATACCGAAGACGGCTTTTACCACCAGGTATGGGCTGTATGAGTATACCGTTATGTCATTTGGTCTGACTAACGCCCCAGCCTATTTTATGAACATGATGAACAAGGTGTTTATGGAGTTTTTGGATAAGTTCGTCGTGGTGTTCATTGATGATATTTTGGTTTTCTCGAAGAATGAAGAGGAACATAAGGAACACTTGCGTTTGGTACTCGAGAAGCTCAAAGAACATCAGCTATACGCCAAGTTCAGCAAGTGTGAGTTTTGGTTGAAGGAAGTTGGATTTCTCGGACATGTTATATCCGGAGAAGGTATTGCCGTAGACCCCACTAAAGTTGTCACTGCGACAAACTGGGAAGCACCAACAACAGTTGGAGAGATCAGGAGTTTCCTTGGACTCGCAGGATACTACCGGAGATTCATTGAAAATTTCTCGAAGATTGCGAAGCCTATGACAGAGTTGTTGAAGAAGGATACTAAGTTCATTTGGACTGAGGAGTGTGAGGCTAGTTTCCAGGAGTTGAAGAAACGTTTGGCTACCTCACCAATATTAATTCTGCCAGACCAGACTAAGGATTATGAAGTGTATTGCGACGCTTCACGTCGAGGACTTGGAGCAGTGCTTATGCAGGAGGGAAGAGTTGTTTCGTATGCTTCACAACAGCTTAAGCCTCATGAGTTGAATTATGCTACTCATGATTTGGAATTAGCAGCCGTAGTGCTCGCACTGAAAACATGGAGACATTTTCTCATTGGAAATCATTGTGAGGTGTACACGGATTATAAGAGTTTGAAGTACATCTTCACGCAGAAGGAGTTAAATCTCAGGCAGAGGAGATGGTTGGAGCTTATTAAGGATTATGATATGAGATTGCATTATCACCCTGGGAAGGCTAACGTTGTAGCAGACGCGTTGAGCCGTAAGAGCCACGTCAATACACTAATGATGGGAGGAATACCCAAGGAGTTAGTCGAGGATCTTCATGATCTATGTTTGGAAATAGTTCCGAGAGGCTATGTAGCAGCAATGGAGATTCAGTCTACATTGATGGATAAAATCAGAGAAGCTCAAAAGACAGATAAGGAAGTTGCCTCTATAAAGGAGAAAATGAACGAAGGAAAGGCTAAGGGATTTCGTGAGGATGAGTACGATACCCTACGATTTGAGGACCGTGTTTATGTGCCCAATGACCCGGAGATCAGGAGGTTGATTCTGCAAGAGGCACATGATTCACCATATTTGATTCACCCCGGGAATACCAAGATGTATTTGGATTTGAAGAAAACTTTCTGGTGGACCGGAATGAAGAAAGATATTGCAGAGTATGTAGCAGTTTGTGATGTATGTCAGAGGGTAAAGGCAGAACATCAAAAGCCAGCTGGATTGTTGCAGCCATTGCCTATACCCGAATGGAAGTGGGACAAACTAGGCATGGATTTCATCACGGGATTGCCCAGGACTCGTTCAGGCTATGACTCGATTTGGGTTGTAGTCGATCGTTTGACGAAGGTAGCTCATTTCATTCCAGTAAAGACTACCTACAACAATGCCAAACTGGCTAAGATATACATGACAAGGATTGTATGTTTGCATGGAGTTCCGAGGAGTATCGTATCAGATAGAGGAACCCAATTCACCTCAAAGTTCTGGAAGCAATTGCATGAAACATTGGGAACCAGACTGGAGTTTAGCACAACTTTCCATCCGCAGACAGATGGACAGACCGAGAGAGTCAATCAGATTTTGGAGGATATGCTTAGAGCTTGTGTTTTGGATTATGGATCAAGTTGGGATGACAACCTGCCATACGCGGAGTTTTCTTACAACAATAGTTATCAATCCAGCTTGAAGATGGCCCCTTTCGAAGCCTTGTACGGAAGGAGGTGCAGAACCCCGTTGTTATGGGATGAGGTTGGAGACCGCCAATTGTTTGGACCGGATTTGATTAAGGAGTCTAAACAGAAAGTAAAGTTGATTCGCGATAGGCTCAAGGTAGCTCAGTCAAGGCAGAAGAGCTATGCAGATTCGAAACGCAAGGAGACAGAATACGAAGTCGGAGACAGAGTTTATCTTCGAGTATCTCCGCTACGAGGAGTTAAGTGCTTTGGAGTTAAAGGCAAGTTAGCACCACATTTTGTGGGGCCATACAAGGTTTTGGAACGCATGGGAGAAGTAGCGTACAAGTTGGAATTACCTGAGGGATTGTCAGGAGTTCATGATGTGTTCCATGTTTCACAGTTGAAGAAGTGTCACGCAGAAATAGCCGATATTCCACTGAGAGATACAGTTCCACTGGAAGCAATTCAGTTGAAGGATGATTTGACTTATGAGGAGAAACCAGTTATAATTCTAGATTATGCCAGTCGAGTTACCCGCAGTAAGGTTATCAAGTTTTGCAAAGTTCAGTGGAGCCACCACACCGAGGAGGAAGCCACCTGGGAGCGAGAGGAAGATCTACTCAAGGACCACCCTCACCATTTGCTAGCCAACCCGAATCTCGAGGGCGAGATTCATCTTAAGGGGGGTAGGTTTGTAACATCCCAAATTTTCAATTTGGAATGTTATACATAGATCATCATTGCATATCATATTTTGTTGCATCTTTGGCTCGATCCTAGAAATTCTATGCAACTCAAGGACCCTCGGAGAGAGTTGGGGATTTTGTTATTTTCTTATTTGAGTTTTTCTCAAATTTTGAAAATAGGATCATTGATTTTATTTATTTTATCTTCAATTATTTCTTTACAAAAATATGCGAGAGGGAATAAAATGACATTCCCAAAATAAAGAAATAATGAAGATTTAATAATAAAATCAAATAAGTTTTATTTTGGAAGTTTTTCGCCTTATATTTGAATTTAGGAAAAATGCGCGTTTTTCAAATTTGCATCTAGGCCCCAAATAAATGTTCATTAAATCCGGCTTGATTTTAGAAACCGAGGAAAATTTATTTCGGGATTTTTGGAGTCCGTTTAGTATTTCTTTTTATTTGTTTTCTTCTGCGCGTAATGTTTTTAAAAAAAAACGTGCAACCGACCTCGGGCCGTGCCCGAGCGGGACTCCGCTCGGGGGGCACTATATATAGCGCCGCCCCGGCACCCCCCAGGCCCAGCC
>NC_041385.1:645671790-645686468 GCF_002162155.2 Triticum dicoccoides | reverse complement strand
GTCGCCAGTGCCGCCGCCCGCCGTCGCTGGACCCGCCGGAGCTCCGCCGGACTTCATCGCCGCCGCTGCCGAGGTTCGCCGCCGCCTCGAACCGCGTGCCGCGGTTTCTTAAAAACCAGGCGGTTTTCATTACGGTTTTTTTCGTTTTTCTTTAGTTTCGGTTTTTTTTTGGTTTAGGTTAATTAGCGGACGTTCGTCCGTTAGTTTGTTTTAACGAGCGCCTTCATCAGATTCGTTAAATTAACGAACGTTCATTCGTTAATCCGTTCGTCGTTTTTTCTTTTTCTCAGATTTAATCTGCGATTTTTATGATCGCGATTCCAGATCTGATTTTCGTTCTAGTATAACTTTTCGCTCGTTTATCGGAATCAGGCGATTCAAGCGCCTGGAGTTTCATCTCGAAACCCTCTTTCCAAATAATCTACTTAAACAAGTTTTTGCCTCTGTAAAATTTGACTTAGATCCAGATTAGTAAAACGAAGCTGTTTTCCTTTGCCGTTTGACTTTCGTTGCTTTGTTTGATTTGGTTCTTTTTGCAAACCGGAGTTCTTAAGTTGAACATTCTGGTTGGATCTTTTATTCGAGTTTTACCAGTGCATTAGATGAGTACTTATTGTATGCTTGTTTGTTTGTCTGCGATAGAATACCCGGAGTGCGCTGCCTGTTACTTCGAGTCTCTAGGTCTCGCGGATCATCAACAAGGCAAGTAACACTTTGATCATACCTTTTCTATTACCCAGTTTTTATGCATTAGATCTACCCTCAAACATTGCATGACTAGGATCTAATTAAATTGTGTGATGGGAAGTAGTTGAGGTAGTACCTATTACCTGTTTTGTTATCAAACCTTTGGGAGTTACTTCTACGTTTGCTTGTTATGCCATGCTATGCTAGTAGACGTGGATTGGGTGAGTGTATCCATGACAGATGTGAGTTTGTTAATTAATGGTTTATTTAAGGTGGCAACTTAAACAAACATCTGAGTGGATTGAGGCACCTGGTTTCTATCAGGACTTGCCTGTATTTCTTCGGACCGCCACCCAGGCTCAAAGGGATCATGAGATTATTCAATCTAGAAACTTACGTGTGCAGCCACAAGCCATTATGGGCTCTGGCATAGTTGACTAAGTTGTGCGAACTCTTACGGGTAGACTAGCAGATGTAGGGGAAAGTAGGTGTACCGGTCTACCCACATGTAAGGTGCTAGTGCTTCCAAAAGACTATGTCTCGGTCATCCGTTTCTCAAACACCATGTAGTGCGAGGAATCAAACGGAGGCGATCGAGTCTTGTGGGGAAAAGTGCGCAAACCTCTGTAGAGTGTACAAACTAATCATGATTAGCCGTGTCCCCGGTTATGGACGTTTTGAGTATCTAGTACCTGGATATCATGTGAATCTCATCATGTTACTTTAATTTAATATTGTTGGGTTTGATGAGTATTTTTAATTGGGATTGAGAATGTTGTCAACCATTCTCAATGTTTAACAACCACCATGATAGTTAATTAAATTTATTCCTTTGCAGTAGGGGAAAATTGGCTTTATGCAAAACTGTAACCATAGAGCTTTTACACCAGCCAAATTGCATGTAGTGTAGCTTATTCCATTGTTATTCTCTATGTGTTACATTGCCAGCATATTCCATGTGCTGACCCGTTTTCGGGCTGCAACGTTTCATGTTGCAGACTTTTCAGACGACGAGTAAGGTGCTTTTAGGTCGTGGTTCTATACTCAGTGATGCCGTTGGAGTTGATGGACTCGCTTATCTTCCAAGCCTTCTGCTGTTATCATTTTTAGATGGCCTTAAGCCATATTTATTTCAATAAGTTCTCTTTTGAGACATTCGATGTAATAAGTGTGTGATTGCTACTCTGTTATAAATCCTCCAAGTACTGTGTGGTGTCAGCATTACTGATCCAGGGATGACACTGAGCACAGAGACTTGACCGTCTGAGGTCGGGTCGCTACAATTACGCCACGGAGTGTTCTGAAGCAAAGAATGGAAATGGCAATGGAAGCTCTGGGAAGAAGCCCAACCCTTTCAACAGGGGACAAGTGAACCATGTTAGCGTGGAGGAGGTTGAAGAGCAGCCCGATGTAGTTATAGGTAAGTTTTTGGTTAAGTCATTTACTGCAATCGTTCTTTTTGATACCGGTGCATCACATTCATACATATCAAGGGGATTCGTGGATAAGTATAAGTTGCCCACCAAAGTTCTTAGGACACTGATGTTAGCAAGCTCGTCAGGAGTGGAGCATATGGCAAGCCAAGGATGTTTTCAGATGCCATTGACCATAGGTAGGCATGTTTTCCCCTCGGATCTGATCATTTTAGAGTCGCAAGGATTGGATGTGATTTTGGGTATGGATTGGCTATCGATGTATGGAGGAAACATCGATTGCGCCAGTAAGTCGATCATGCTCATCACCCTAGAAGGAAGAAGGATTAAGTATGTATCCCGGCATGTGCCGAAGAGGACTCAAGTGAATTCCTTATCAGGAGTTGTACAGGAGGAAGTACCAGTGGTGAAGGATTCCGTGACGTATTTCCGGAGGAGTTGCGAGGCATGCCACCAGATAGAGACATTGAGTTTTTGATTGAGCTTTTGCCAGGCACCGGGCCAATATCTAAGAGACCGTTTCGGATGCCCGCAAAGGATTTGGAGGAAATTAAGAAGCAGATTAAGGAGTTACTGGATAAAGGTTACATTCGACCAAGTTCATCACCTTAGGGATGTCCAGTACTTTTAGTGGAGAAGAAGGATGGATCGTTAAGGATGGTTGTTGATTATCGTGCGTTGAATGAAATGACGATCAAGAATAAGTACCCACTGCCGATGATCAATGATTTGTTTGACTAGTTGCAAGGAGCTAAAGTGTTTTCCAAGATCGATTTGCAATCAGGATATCACCAGCTGAAGATTCGAGAGCAGGATATACCTAAGACATCTTTTACCACAAGGTATGGGCTATATGAGTATACCGTTATGTCATTTGGCCTGACTAACGCGCCTGCCTATTTCATGCACATGATGAATAAGGATTTTATGGAGTGTTTGGATAAGTTCGTCGTGGTGTTCATTGACGATATATTGGTCTACTCGAAGAATGAAGAGGAGCATAAGGAGCATTTGCGTTTGGTTCTCGAGAAGCTCAGGGAACACCAGCTATATGCCAAGTTCAGCAAATGTGAGTTTTAGTTGAAGGAAGTTGGATTGTTCGGACATGTTATATCCGAAGAAGGAATAGCCATAGACCCCACCAAGGTTGTTTCTGTGACTAAATGGGTGGCACCCACATCAATTGGAGAGATCAGGAGTTTTCTTGGACTCGCAGGATATTATCGGAGGTTCATTGAGAATTTCTCCAGGATTGCAAAGCCCATGACGGAGTTGTTGAAGAAGGACACCAAGTTCAAATGGACTGAGGAGTGTGAAGCCAGTTTTCAGGAGTTGAAGAAACATTTGGTTACAGCCCCAGTGCTGATTCTTCCAGATCAACAAAAGGATTATCAAGTGTATTGCGATGCTTCTCATCGAGTACTTGGAGCAGTGCTTATGCAGGAGGGAAGAGTTGTTTCATATGCCTCACGACAGCTTAAACCTCATGAGCAAAATTATGCTACACATGATTTGGAGTTAGCAGTCGTAGTGCATGCGTTGAAGACATGGAGACATTTTCTCATCGGAAACCACTGTGAGGTATACACGAAGTACAAGAGTTTGAAATATATCTTCACGCAGAAGGAGTTGAATCTCAGACAAAGGAGATGGTTGGAGCTCATTGAGGATTATGACATGAAGTTGCATTATCATCCCGGAAAGGCTAATGTAGTAGCCGATGTGTTGAGTCGTAATTGTTATGTCAACACGCTCATAACCGGAGATTTACCCAAGGAATTAGCAGAGGATCTTCGTGAGCTATGTTTGGAAATAGTTCCAAGAGGTTATGTAGCAGCATTGGAAATTCATTCCACTTTGATGGATAAGATCAGAGAAGGTCAGAAGACTGACAAGGAGATTGCAGAGATAAAGGAAAGGATGAGCAAAGGAAAAACAAAAGGATTTCATGAGGATGAGCACGATAATTTATGGTTTGAGGATCGCGTATGTGTGCCTAATGACCCTGAGATCAGGAAGTTGATTCTACAGGAGGCCCATGATTCGCCGTATTCGATTCAGTCAGGAAACACCAAGATGTATCTGGATCTGAAAGAAAGTTTTTGGTGGACCGTAATGAAGAAGGATATTGCGGAGTATGTAGCAGTATGTGATGTATGTCAGAGAGTGAAGGCAGAGCATCAGAAGGCATCAGGATTGCTACAGCCATTGCCAATACCCGAATGGAACTGGGACAAGCTTGGCATGGATTTTATCATGGCATTGCCCAGGACTCGTTCAGGCTATGACTCGATATGGGTTGTAGTCGATCGGTTAATGAACGTAGCTCATTTCATCCCAATGAAGACCACTTATACCAGTTCTATGTTGGCAAAGATATATATGACCAGGATTGTATATCTGCATGGAGTTCCGAGGACCATTGTATCAGATAGAGGAACCCAGTTTACCTCAAAATTCTGGAATTAGTTGCATGAAACTTTGGGTACCAGGCTAGAGTTCAGTACAACCTTTCATCCACAGATAGATGGACAGACCGAGAGAGTCAATCAGATTCTTGAGGACATGTTGAGAGCTTGTGCGCTAGATTATGGATCTAGTTGGGACGGCAATTTGCCGTATGCAGAGTTCTCTTACAACAACAGTTATCAAGGCAGTTTGAAGATGACCCCTTTCGAAGCCTTGTACGGAAGGAGGTGCAGGACACTGTTATTGTGGGATGAAGTTGGAGACCGTCAGTTGTTTGGACCAGATTTGATTAAGGAGTCTAAAGAGAAGGTTAAACTGATTCGTGACAGACTCAAGGTAGCCCAGTCCAGGCGGAAGAGTTACGCGGATTCTAAACGCAAGGAGACAGTTTATGAAGTTGGAGAGAGAGTATATCTTCATGTGTCCCCACTTTGAGGAGTTAAGCATTTTGGAATTAAGGTAAAGTTAGCACCACATTTTGTGGGACCATACAAAGTTTTGGAACGTATGGGAGAAGTTGCTTCAAGCTGGAATTGCCAGAAGGATTGTCAGGAGTTCACGACGTGTTTCACATTTCCCAGTTAAAGAAGTGCCATGCAGAGATGGGCGATATTCCTCTGAGAGATACAGTGCCACTCGAAGCGATTCAACTGGATAATGATTTGACCGACGAGAAGAAACTAGTGAAGATTCTCGTGTTTGCTAGCCAAGTCACCCACAACAAGGTTATCAAGTTTTGCAAAGTTCAGTGGAGCCATCATACCGAGGAGGAATGTGACAGCCTGGTTTTTGCCCTCTTTTCTTTGCCTGGTTTTCAGTTGAGTTGGTTTTGAGTTTGGAGTTTTTTTTGAATCAATTCATTTGGACTTAGCCACTTGGGTACCCCTTGACTTTCACCCAAGTGTTTCTTCTTCTCCTCAAACCATCATTTCACTCCTGGATCAACTCAATGCTTGGAATATTTTTCTTAAATGAAAAATATTCATTTTGCCCTCCAAAACCCTAGTTAGCCCTTTGTGCTCCAAAGCAACCCTAATTTTTCTTGCCCCAAAAATCCTGAGAAAAGTCCCAATTATTCCTTGAACCCTATGGCACCTTTCTGAGCAAAAATATTTCATCACTCTTTGGAATATTTTGGCTACAGAAAATAATTTCATTTCTGGACAAAAATGGTAGTTTCTACAGCAACTACCATTTTAATAGCTCCATTGTAGCTGGGTTTTCTTGTGCCTATTTACCCTAGTAAGTGTAAGCAAGCCTCCAAAGCTTAGTCCCAAACTCGCAGTGGTTTGACCACAGTAAACCTCCAAAGTTACTGTCCAGAAACTTGCTTGCAGTACAAATCCATTTCTACTGCACCTGGATCCAAGCCCAACCGTGGTAACACTCCAATCTACCAAGGACTACACGTCACACATCAAGTTAGCGCTTAGGGTGGCCTGATATCATAGTTCACGCGGTGACCGCGTTCGTCCGGGTGTGCTGGCAAGCAAAACACGCGCTCTGCATGCCGCCTAGCGCTCTGTTGAGAGCGTGCTCGCTGCCCAGCCTGCCCGAGCATGCCAAACCTCGCCACCATCCTCGTCTCCACTCCCTTAACTCCCCCTGGCACTCACTGACGCTGGAGGTCGCCGCAGCGGGCACGGGCACGGTCCGGACAATGACATAGTGCGCGGCGCACTGTGCTCGTCGTCTTCCCCCTCGCCCCTGTGCTTGTCCGCGACCACTAATAGTTTCCACGTGATATCCATCCTCTTCCCTCTCCCTCACTGGTGCCGTTCGTCCCGGGTGCCGTGGACAGGTGTCCTCCGGCGGAGCTCGAACTGTTGGAAATATGCCCTAGAGGCAATAATAAAAGGCTTATTATTATATTTCCTTGTTCATGATAATTGTCTTTTATTCATGCTATAATTGTATTATCCGGAAATCGTAATACACGTGTGAATACTTAGACCACAACATGTCCCTAGTAAGCCTCTAGTTGACTAGCTCGTTGATCAACAGATAGTCATGGTTTCCTGACTATGGACATTGGATGTCATTGATAATGGGATCACATCATTAGGAGAATGATGTGATGGACAAGACCCAATCCTAAGCATAGCACAAAGATCGTGTAGTTCGTTTGCTAGAGCTTTTCCAATGTCAAGTATCTTTTCCTTAGACTATGAGATCGTGTAACTCTCGGATACCGTAGGAGTGCTTTGGGTGTACCAAACGTCACAACGTAACTGGGTGACTATAAAGGTGCACTACAAGTATCTCCGAAAGTGTCTGTTGGGTTGACACGGATCGAGGCTGGGATTTGTCACTCCGTATGACAGAGAGCTATCTCTGGGCCCACTCGGTAATGCATCATCATAATGAGCTCAAAGTGACCAAGTGTCTGGTCACGGGATCATGCATTACGGTACGAGTAAAGTGACTTGCCGGTAACGAGATTGAACGAGGTATTGGGATACCGACGATCGAATCTCGGGCAAGTAACGTACCGATTGACAAAGGGAATTGTATACGGGGTTGCTTGAATCCTCGACATCGTGGTTCATCCGATGAGATCATCGAGGAGTATGTGGGAGCCAACATGGGTATCCAGATCCCGCTGTTGGTTAATGACCGGAGAGCCGTCTCGGGCATGTCTGCATGTCTCCCGAACCCGTAGGGTCTACACACTTAAGGTTCGGTGACGCTAGGGTTGTATGAATATGAGTATGCAGCAAACCGAAAGTTTTTCGGAGTCCCGGATGGGATCCCGGACGTCACGAGGAGTTCCGGAATGGTCCGGAGGTAAAGAATTATATATGGGAAGTCGAGTTTCGGCCATCGGGAAAGTTTTGGGGTCCACCGGTATTGTACCGGGACCACCGGAAGGGTCCAGGGGGTCCACCGGGTGGGGCCACCTATCCCGGAGGGCCCCATGGGCTGAAGTGGAAGGGGAACCAGCCCCTAGTGGGCTGGTGCGCCCCCCCTGGGCCCCCCTTTGCGCCTAGGGTTGGGAACCCTAGGGGAGGGGGCGCCTCCACTTGCCTTGGGGGGCACTCCACCCCCCTTGGCCGCCGCCCCTAGAGATCCCATCTCTAGGGCCGGCGCCCCCCCGGGGTCCCTATATAAAGAGGGGGGTGGGAGGGCAGCCACACCCAACACCCTGGCGCCTCCCTTCCCTCCCTTCTACACCTCCTCCTCTCGCAGAAGCTCGGCGAAGCTCTGCCGGAACCCTGCTGCATCCACCACCGAGCCGTCGTGCTGCTGGATCTTCATCAACCTCTCCTTTTCCCCTTGCTGGATCAAGAAGGAGGAGACGTCACGCTGACAGTACGTGTGTTGAACGCGGAGGTGTCGTCCATTCGCCGCTAGGATCTCCGGTGATTTGGATCACGACGAGAACGACTCCCTCAACCCCATTCTCTTGAACGCTTCCGCACGCAATCTACAAGGGTATGTAGATGCACTCTTCTCTTGTTGCTAGATGAACTTATAGATTGATCTTGGTGAACGTAGGAATTTTTTTATTTTATGCAACGTTACCCAACAGTGGTATCAGAGCTAGGTCTATGCATAGTTCTCTATTGCACGAGTAGAACACAAATCTGTTGTGGGCGTAGATCTTGTCAACTTGCTTGCCACTACTAGTCTTATTTTGCTTCAGAGGTATTGTGGGATGAAGCAGCCCGGACTGACCTTACACGTACACTTACGTGAGACAGGTTCCACCGACTGACATGCACTAGTTGCATAAGGTGGCTAGCGGGTGTCTGTGTCTCCCACTTTAGTTGGAGCGGATTCGATGAAAAGGGTCCTTATGAAGGATAAATAGAAGTTGACAAAATCACGTTGTGGTTATTCGTAGGTAAGAAAAAGTTCTTGCTAGAACCCAATTGCAGCCACGTAAAA
This sequence comes from Triticum dicoccoides, assembly GCF_002162155.2. NCBI lineage: Eukaryota > Viridiplantae > Streptophyta > Magnoliopsida > Poales > Poaceae > Triticum > Triticum dicoccoides. The sequence goes on along the minus strand of NC_041385.1, from coordinate 645,677,988 downwards.
GATGCAACAACAATTAGAGAACGTCTAACTTGTTTTCGCAGCAGTTGCTATGTGATGTGATATGGCCAAAAGTTGTGATGAATGATATATTGTGATGTATGAGATCATGTTCTTGTAATAGGAATCACGACTTGCATGTCGATGAGTATGACAACCGGCAGGAGCCATAGGAGTTGTCTTAATTATTGTATGACCTGCGTGTCAATGATTTAACGCCATGTAATTACTTTACTTTGTTGCTAAACCGTTAGCCTTAGTAGTAGAAGTAATAGTTGGCGGGCAACTTCATGGAGACACGATGATGGAGATCATGATGATGGAGATCATGGTGTCATGCCGGTGACGAAGATGATCATGGAGCCCCGAAGATGAAGATCAAAGGAGCTATATGATATTGGCCATATCATGTCACTACTATATAATTGCATGTGATGTTTATTATGTTTATGCATCTTGTTTACTTAGAACGACGGTAGTAAATAAGATGATCCCTTATAATAATTTCAAGAAAGTGTTCCCCCTAACTGTGCGCCGTTGCTAAAGTTCGTCGTTTCGAAGCACCACGTGATGATTGGGTGTGATAGATTCTTACGTTCACATACAACGGGTGTAAGACAGTTTTACACATGCAAAAACACTTAGGATTAACTTGACGAGCCTAGCATGTACAGACATGGCCTCGGAACACAGAGACCGAAAGGTCGAACATGAGTCGTATGGAAGATACGATCAACATGGAGATGTTCACCAATGATGACTAGTCTGTCTCACGTGATGATCGGACACGGCCTAGTCGACTCAGATCATGTAACACTTAGATGACTAGAGGGATGTCAAATCTGAGTGGGAGTTCATTAAATAATTTGATTAGATGAACTTAATTATCATGAACTTAGTCTAAAATCTTTGTAAAATATGTCTTGTAGATCAAATGGCCAACGCTCATGTCAACATGAACTTCAACGTGTTCCAAGAGAAAACCAAGCTGAAAGATGATGGCAGCAACTATACGGACTGGGTCCGGAACCTGAGGATCATCCTCATAGCTGCCAAGAAAGCATATGTCCTAGAAGGACCGCTAGGTGAAGCACCCATCCCAGAGAACCAAGACGTTATGAACGCTTGGCAGTCATGTGCTGATGATTACTCCCTCGTTCAGTGCGGCATGCTTTACATCTTATAACCGGGGCTCCAAAAGCATTCTGAGCAACACGGAGCATATGAGATGTTCAAAGAGCTGAAAATGGTTTTCCAAGCTCCTGCCCGGGTCGAGAGATATGAGGTCTCCGACAAGTTCTATAGTTGTAAGATGGAGGAAAACAGTTCTGTCAGTGAGCACATACTCAAAATGTCTGGGTTGCACAACCGCCTGTCCCAGCTGGACATTAACCTCCCGGACGAGGCGGTCATTGACAGAATCCTTCAGTCGCTCCCACCGAGCTACAAGAGCTTTGTGATGAACTACAATATGCAGGGGATGGTGAAAACTATTCCTGAAGTATTTTCAATGCTAAAGTCAGCAGAGGTAGAAATCAAGAAAGAACATCAAGTGTTGATGCTCAATAAAACCACCAAGTTCAAGAAGGGCAAGGGTAAGAAGAACTTCAAGAAGGACGGCAAAGATGTTGCCGTGCCCGATAAGCCAGTTGTCGGGAAGAAGTCAAAGAATGGACCCAAGCCTGAGACTGAGTGCTTTTATTGCAAAGGGAAGGGTCACTGGAAGCGGAACTGCCCCAAATACTTAGCGGACAAGAAGGCCGGCAACACTAAAGGTATATTTGATATACATTTAATTGATGTGTACCTTACTAGTACTCGTAGTAACTCCTGGGTATTTGATACCGGTGCCGTTGCTCACATTTGTAACTCATAGCAGGAGCTGCAGAATAAGCGGAGACTGGCGAAGGACGAGGTGACGATGCGCATCGGGAATGGTTCCAAGGTCGATGTGATCGCCGTCGGCACGCTACCTCTACATTTACCTATGGGATTAGTTTTAAACCTCAATAATTGTTATTTTGTGCCAAGTTTGAGCATGCACATTGTATCTGGATCTCGTTTAATGCGAGATGGCTACTCATTTAAATCCGAGAATAATGGTTGTTCTATTTATATGAGAGATATGTTTTATGGTCATGCCCCGATGGTCAATGGTTTATTCTTAATGAATCTCGAACGTAATGTTACACATATTCATAGTGTGAATACCAAAAGATGTAAAGTTGATAACGATAGTCCCACATACTTGTGGCACTGCCGCCTTGGTCACATTGGTGTCAAGCGCATGAAAAAGCTCCATGCTGATGGACTTTTAGAGTCTCTCGATTATGAATCATTTGACACATGCGAACCATGCCTCATGGGCAAAATGACCAAGACTCCGTTCTCCGGAACAATGGAGTGAGCAACCAACTTATTGGAAATCATACATACTGATGTGTGTGGTCCAATGAGCGTTGAGGCTCGCGGAGGATATCATTATGTTCTCACTCTCACTGATGACTTAAGTAGATATGGGTATGTCTACTTGATGAAACACAAGTCTGAGACCTTTGAAAAGTTCAAGGAATTTCAGAATGAAGTAGAGAATCAACATGATCGAAAAATAAAATTCTTACGATCAGATCATGGAGGAGAATATTTAAGTCACGAATTTGGTACGCACTTAAGAAAATGTGGAATTGTTTCACAACTCACGCCGCCTGGAACACCTCAGCGTAACGGTGTGTCCGAACATCGTAATCGCACTCTATTGGATATGGTGCGATCTATGATGTCTCTTACCGATTTACCGCTATCATTTTGGGGATACGCTCTAGAGACAGCTACATTCACTTTAAATAGGGCTCCGTCTAAATCCGTTGAGACGACACCATATGAATTATGGTTTGGGAAGAAACCTAAGCTGTCGTTTCTGAAAGTTTGGGGATGTGATGCTTATGTCAAGAAACTTCAACCTGAAAAGCTCGAACCCAAGTCGGAAAAATGCATCTTCATAGGATACCCTAAGGAAACCATTGGGTATACCTTCTACCTTAGATCCGAAGGCAAAATCTTTGTTGCCAAGAATGGATCCTTTCTGGAAAAAGAGTTTCTCTCGAAAGGAGTAAGTGGGAGGAAAGTAGAACTCGATGAAGTACTACCTCTTGAACCGGTAAGTAATGCAGCACAGGAAAATGTTCCTGTGGTGCCTACACCGACTGGAGAGGAAATTAATGATGATGATCAAGGTACTTCGGATCAAGTTGCTACTGAACTTCGTAGGTCCACAAGGACACGTTCCACACCAGAGTGGTATGGCAACCCTGTCTTGGAAATCATGTTGCAACAGTGAACCTTCGAACTATGAAGAAGCGATGGCGGGCCCAGATTCCAACAAATGGCTTGAAGCCATGCAATCCGAGATAGAATCCATGTACGAAAACAAAGTATGGACTTTGACAGACTTGCCCGATGATCGGCGAGCGATAGTAAACAAATGGATCTTTAAGAAGAAGATGGACGCGGATGGTAATATTACCATCTATAAAGCTCGACTTGTCGCTAAGGGTTATCGGCAAGTTCATGGGGTTGACTACGATGAGACTTTCTCTCTCGTAGCGAAGCTGAAGTCTGTCCGAATCATGTTAGCAATTGCCGCATACTATGATTATGAGATATGGCAGATGGACGTCAAAACGGCATTCCTTAACGGCTATCTTAAGGAAGAACTGTATATGATGCAGCCGGAGGGTTTTGTCGATCCTAAGAATACTAACAAGGTGTGCAAGCTCTAGCGATCCATTTATGGGCTGGTGCAAGCATCTCGGAGTTGGAACATTCGCTTTGATGAGATGATCAAAGCGTTTGGGTTTATGCAGACTTATGGAGAAGCCTACGTTTACAAGAAAGTGAGTGGGAGCTCTGTAACATTTCTCATAATATATGTAGATGACATACTTTTGATGGGAAATGATATAGAACTTTTGGACAGCATTAAGGCCTACTTGAATAAGTGTTTTTCAATGAAGGACCTTGGAGAAGCTGCTTACATATTAGGCATCAAGATCTATAGGGATAAATCGAGACGCCTCATAGGTCTTTCACAAAGCACATACCTTGATAAGATTTTGAAGAAGTTCAAAATGGATCAGTCCAAGAAAGCGTTCTTGCCTATATTGCAAGTGTGAGATTGAGCTCGGCTTAATGCCCGACCACGGCAAAAGATAAAGAAGAGATGAGTGTCATCCCCTATGCCTCGGCCATAGGATCTATTATGTATGCCATGCTGTGTACCAGACCTGATGTAAACCTTGCCGTAAGTTTGGTAGGAAGGTACCAAAGTAATCCCGGCAAGGAACACTGGACAACGGTCAAGAACATCCTGAAGTACCTGAAAAGGACAAAGGACATGTTTCTCGTTTATGGAGGTGACGAAGAGCTCGTCGTAAAGGGTTACGTCGACGCTAGCTTCGACAAAGATTTGGATGACTCTAAGTCACAAACCGGATACATGTATATGTTGAATCGTGGAGCAGTAAGCTGGTGCAGTTGCAAGCAGAGCGTCGTGGCGGGATCTACATGTGAAGCGGAGTACATGGCAGCCTCGGTGGTACCACATGAAGCAATATGGATGAAGGAGTTCATCACCGACCTAGGAGTCATACCCAATGTGTCGGGGTCAATCACTCTCTTCTGTGACAACACTGGAGCTATTGCCCTTGCCAAGGAGCCCAGGTTTCACAAGAAGACCAGGCACATCAAGCGTCGTTTCAACTCCATCCGTGAAAATGTTCAAGATGGAGACATAGGTATTTGCAAAGTACATACGGATCTGAATGTCGCAGATCCGTTGACTAAACCTCTTCCGCGAGCAAAACATGATCAACACCAGAACTCTATGGGTGTTCGATTCATCACAATGTAACTAGATTATTGACTCTAGTGCAAGTGGGAGACTGTTGGAAATATGCCCTAGAGGCAATAATAAAAGGCTTATTATTATATTTCCTTGTTCATGATAATTGTCTTTTATTCATGCTATAATTGTGTTATCCGGAAATCGTAATACACGTGTGAATACTTAGACCACAACATGTCCCTAGTAAGCCTCTAGTTGACTAGCTCGTTGATCAACAGATAGTCATGGTTTCCTGACTATGGATATTGGATGTCATTGATAACGGGATCACATCATTAGGAGAATGATGTGATGGACAAGACCCAATCCTAAGCATAGCACAAAGATCGTGTAGTTCGTTTGCTAGAGCTTTTCCAATGTCAAGTATCTTTTCCTTAGACCATGAGATCGTGTAAATCCCGGATACTGTAGGAGTGCTTTGGGTGTACCAAACGTCACAACGTAACTGGGTGACTATAAAGGTGCACTATAGGTATCTCCGAAAGTGTCTGTTGGGTTAACACGGATCGAGAGTGGGATTTGTCACTCCGTATGACGGAGAGGTATCTCTGGGCCCACTCGGTAATGCATCATTATAATGAGCTCAAAGTGACCAAGTGTCTGGCACGGGATCATGCATTACGGTACGAGTAAAGTGACTTGCCGGTAACGAGATTGAACGAGGTATTGGGATACCGACGACCGAATCTCGGGCAAGTAATGTACCTATTGACAAAGGGAATTGTATACGGGGTTGCTTGAATCCTCGACATCGTGGTTCATCCGATGAGATCATCGAGGAGTATGTGGGAGCCAACATGGGTATCCAGATCCTGCTGTTGGTTAATGACCGGAGAGCCGTCTCGGGCATGTCTGCATGTCTCCCTAACCCGTAGGGTCTACACACTTAAGGTTTGGTGACGCTAGGGTTGTATGAATATGAGTATGCATCAAACCAAAAGTTGTTCGGAGTCCCGGATGAGATCCCGACGTCACGAGGAGTTTCGGAATGGTCTGGAGGTAAAGAATTATATATGGGAAGTCGAGTTTCGGCCATCGGGAAAGTTTCGGGGTCCACCGGTATTGTACCGGGACCACCGGAAGGGTCCAGGGGGTCCACCGGGTGGGGCCACCTATCCCGGAGGGCCCCATGGGCTGAAGTGGGAGGGGAACCAGCCCCTAGTGGGCTGGTGCGCCCCCCTGGGCCCCCCTCTGCGCCTAGGGTTGGGAACCCTAGGGGAGGGGCGCCTCCACTTTCCTTGGGGGGGCACTCCACCCCCCTTGGCCGCCGCCCCCCTAGAGATCCCATCTCTAGGGCC